>NW_007247178.1:42711-50504 GCF_000164805.1 Carlito syrichta | reverse complement strand
ACTCCAACTCAAAAAAATAAATAAATAAATAAATAAATAAATAAATAAATAAATAAATAACTGACTTAAGGAATACATAGTTCAAAAGTATAGGGCCTGTGCAGGGACAACAAACAAACTCACGTTCAGCATCATTTTCTGGAAATTATCTCCAACAGACTCAGTTCAACCCTGAAACAATTAATAAGCACCAGATGCAAAGCAGTAATTTCTAAAAACTCTTGATGCTCCCATTGCTACCTTTATGAGTTTTGTCAGACCCCCGGACCACCTAAGCTGTTAATTATTTAATCCTTTATCTTTAAATAAACTCACTTAAAAAATGCATTATTTTAAATTCATGAAAAATGTAGTTACTTTTAAATAGTCATTAAAAAAACTCTAAGTAGAAAATGAGTAATATTAGGTGGTAACATTAATTATAAACACAATGAAAACAAGCCAATATTATTAAATTCAGACCAGATATTGTGACCTGGTCTCAACCAGACCCCTGGTCTGTATTTGTTGCAAAGGGAGATGAGAGCTATTCCAGAGATGTGAAGGACCCATCACCAGCAGGCCAAGCCTCTTTTCCATTGTGATCAAGACCAAAAGTAAAACAAAACTGGAAAGGGAATAATTTTCTCTCAAGATGAATCATACTTTAATGCCATTTAATGCCATGGGCCACCTGAAACCACTTGGGTACCATTGGTAGAACACACGCCACACTCTGAGAGACACTGGGGCAGGGATGCCTGAGTAGGGCTTCAAGTTCTATCTCTGCCACCCACTCACTCTATGACTTTGAGTCTTCTTTTCAATGGGCCTCAATTTTCCTATCTGTAAAAGGCAAGCTTAGACTAGACTTTAGTTACCAGGTGGTCTCTTGGCTCCTTCTGAGTCTCAGATCCTCTGATTCAATTCAGGGCGTGTAATATTACCTCCAGTAAAGTGCTGCACACTGAAATTGAGAATGTGTCCTCTAAGAGCAGTTCACATACACTATCGTTTCCACATAGGGCTCATTCCTGGGCTGAAATCAAGTTTCAGGACTTTCTGGAAAGGTTTCCTCCATTGGCAAAGGCCATTCAGAGCTGGGGCCTTGGGCAGGAGGAGAACTCAGCAAACAAAAGTCTGTTTGATTCCAGAAAAGAAGCCTCTGAGAGCAATTGGAGTGGCTCACTTTGGTTAGAATATTTTGTAACCAGTAGGATTATCTGCAATGATAAAATCCATACCTCCCAGCCCTCAAATAAAGATGTCCCCAGGAGGGTATTGATGGCATCATTGTTGTTGGAAAGAGAAAGAACGAGTGGCCTGGTGATCCCATTGTGTGTGGAATAAAAGGGCTGGGAAACAGATCTATTTTCGTATTAGCTAACTGCAGACCATCGCACCCCCAGATCAACTCATTCTTGGGCCACAACAGCTCCCCTCCAGGAAGCCAGGATGTGCAAACAAACACAGGCCTGGACACCCTCAGGGCAGGGGCCTGATTTAGGGGCACAAAGAAATGCAGGCACCGTGTGCTCCTACGGCTGCCAGGTCTTAATTCTCTATACACCTGTGGCCCTGGCGACTGCCCTCCTGTCTACAGCTTCTCCGGCTGCAGCAGCAAATGGGCCCCCACCACTCCTCTCTGCCTATCAAATTGTTCACTGGGAACATGATGAACTAAAGAACTGCACTTAGTCCTGCCCAAGTATGAGGAAGGGCTCGGGAGCCACAGGACTGACAGCTTCCCTCCCTGGGACACAGCATTCATTATTTGTTTTCCCAATCCAGCTTGCAGGCACAGGGTTCCACGGGAGAACACCCAAGAAGGACATTAAACAGTGGCAGCTTGTTTCCTTGGCACTTGTACCCCAGGTGCTATTCTAAGTGCTCAGCACATGCTAAGGCAGCCCTGGTATTGATACAACCATTCCTTATCATTCCATTTTATACATGTAGAAACCGAGGCACAGTGAGCCAGGTGGTTTACCCCAAGGTGAATCAGCCAGGAAGTGCCAGAGCCAAAATGTGAGCCCTGACTGAATGGCAGTTTGGGCTCTAAACCATGGCGCAAGCCTCTGATCACAGCAGACAGCCACATGAGGGTCGAGAGCTTGGCTCTGGAAGGCCAACAACCTTGGGCATGAGTCAGAGTTCTACCACGGATCCCCTCACTGAACCTCAGTTTCCTCTTCTGTAAAATGGAAGTAAAGATGCTAGGGACCTCAGAGTGTAAAGAGTGAGTTCAAACTGTTCTGCCCTCGGCACAAAGCCTGGCACACAGGAAATGCTCGATGAGTGCCAGCAGCTATTACTATTCATGATGATGACAACTGCTTCTCCCTTCTCTCTGCTGACCCCTGTCTGTTCTTGCAGCTTCAGTCACAGAAGTCTACATGCCCTTCCCCCCAACTTCACGTTGAGCATCCTAGGAAGTCAGAGCTGAAATGACAGAAAGTTCCTCTGACCAGTTTGTGGGTGAGGCTAGAAAGAGCAAGAAACTGTCTAATCTCACAGGCGAAATGAGCAGACCAAGAATCCCAGACTCAAGGCTAGGGCCTCCACCCATCCAGCTTCTCCTGCTGACTCCAGTTCCCACCCCAGGTCCCTGGGAGCTCCATCCTCCTCCAAACTGACTCCTTGGCAGGGCCAGGCCAAGCCAAGGAAGGGACAGCCTGGGCCTATAACTCAGCCGAAGCACCTGGCAGTTGCTCCCAGCACGAAAGCCACTAAAACCCCCACATCTGCTCTCGGCACCAACAGCAAATCAACATGAGGCCTCTCTCCTTCCCCCAGCAGGCCCAAGGGCTTGGACACAGCCATCATTGTGTTAACTCCAGAATTTCAGCCCATGTCCCAACCCAATCTGATGCTGATCACTGCTCATCTCATGCTCTGTCCTTTCTACTCACCCAATAGACAGTCCTCAGTGCTAGCCACAAGTAAGCTAGAGAGTTATGCCAGATATCAAATACACTAACAAAGCTGACATACTCGTTCCCTGGATGGGCGAGGCAGGGCCCACCCCTACCGAGGGAATGAATCCTCTCTCAACTTGTACCTTACCTTTAGAACAGTGGTTCTCAACCCTGGGAGCAACTTAAAATATCCAATGGGCAAGACGAGGAATCAGAAGCCCCGAGGGAGAACCAGACTTGGAGCATTTTAAAGCATCTTTCCAGGTTATTCTGGTGCATAATCACATGAGAACCACAGGTTGAGAGCTTGGTTTATGGGAAAGAAATGTGATCACCTTTCACAAGCCTTCATCCACCATACTCTGGGCTGCAGCAACCTTCTAGCAATCAGTACAGCAATTGTGCCCAAGCTCTGCAGTCAGACTGCCAGGGCTCAGGTCTTGTTCTGATCACATGCTGTATACACCGTGCAACCTGGAGGTGAGGTTTTTAAAAAGGCTCTCCAAGTCTTTTTCCTCAACTGCACAACACACATGAATGCACTGATGTGACAATGTTGTTGAGGAATAAATGAGGTAATGTATGTAAGCAGCACTAAAAACCATGCCTGGCGCACAGTAGGTCTGCAGGAATGTGGTTGCTTCTCCATCGCAGGGTACCCCTGTGCACTGTGCCCCCATCCTTTCTCCTGTTCTGCCTTCGCCACAATACCTGGCACACAGGAAACGCTCAAAGAGTGCCAGCAACAATTACTCTTCTGATGACGATATGCTTGGAGAATCAAACCAGGCTCCTACCTCTGCTTCTCATCTTGTTCCTAGCACATGAGTGTCTGCCAGTGAGCATGCCAGTTACACAGAGGATGCCAAGGATGGCGTCAGGGCGTTGCTGTGAAAAATGAGGAAAGAAAAACTTGCCACTTCTTACTACTTGGAGCAAAATCACAAGGACACCACTTACTATGTTTTGGTGGCTATAGATTTTCAAAAATACTCCAGATGTTAAGAAACATATATGCAATTATGTAACTTGGTTACAAGCCAGCATTTCAAAAACTCCATGTGATGGCCCTCGTTGTGAAACATAATGATTAGCTGGGCCTACATGTGTTGGCCCTGCAATGATGCTCACTTCAGGGCAGGATGTTCCTTTTTTGAGGGACCTCTGCTCCAGGCGCTGGTACTTAGTACAGTTTCAGAGAAAGGAGTCTTGAATCAGCTATGTGAGGACAGCTTTTTCTTGTTGGAATTTCCTCTAACTCTTTGCTGAGGCATCAGGGGAGGACCTGGGTAAGGTGACCTAAGACTGAGTTTGAGCTTTAGTTCTTAAAGTACCAAGTCCTGGTGACTTCCAGGGCCTTCGTTTACTCATCCATGAAATGGGAATAATGATATTTTCCTCACTAGACTATTTTAAGAGTTAAGTGAGATAACATATGTATGAAAACACCCAATTCACTATAGAAAATGGAGCAGACACAGCTTGAGCAAGCTTCTTCTTTTCCTGGGAAATGCCAGCCGGCTCTCCTGCCTCCTCGGGGAAGTCCTGGATCTCAGGGACCCTATTAGCCGAGCCACGTAGAGAGTTAAACATCCAAACTGACAAAGGGGCTGTGGAGATATTCCGGAGCACCCCACCATCCCAGCAGATGGTCTTGGGCCAGATGGCTTGCGAGGCGGGGCTGGGGGAGGCAGCCCAGGTGTTGCTGAGCCACATAGATGTGCAAGGGAAGAGTTCACTTGTCCACCTCCCCGCCCTCCCTTGGCTTCCTCCTCCAGAGGGGGCGCTGCCCAGCTCTGACAGATGTGCAGTCTGGGAAGGTTTCCAGGTACAGTGTCTGGAAAGAGGTCAATTAACCCCATGCCAGCACCCGCTCTGGCAAATGGGAAGTAGGTGAGTTTGTCTTGGTGCTTTTCGACTCCTCTGCTCATGTTTCTTCACCTTCAGCCAGTGACCCTCTGCACCTCCAAGGTAAGCATTCTGTATTCCAATTTGGCAGCTTCTCTCTCTCTCCCCCCCCCCTTAAAACGTTCTCATCCTCCTTACACTTTTTAAAACTTGCACCTGCTGAAGCAGTTAGTCAGTTGCAACCGTCCATGCTGATGGTTTAGACCCCTAATGTGTCTCCCCTCCAGGAACCTCCAGGTGGTGACTCTTGCTACAGGCAGGATTTTAGCACCCCCACAGGTCCATGAGGAAAACATGTGGTGGGCTTCTCACTCCATTGGGGAGACTAACTGCTCCACACCATGAGGGGCTCTGCAAGGGGAGAAAGCCAACATTCAGTGCACCATCAGCCTCTCTGGACCAGCACTGAGCATTCACGACAGTGTGAAAATAAGAGGAAGGGATTAATTATAGTGTCCTACAAACACCTGAGGGCACTGGCAGGGAAATGGGGTGGCATGTTCAGGCGGTTATCACAAAGCCTCTCGACCTTTCTCATGGTGAGTCACATTTAAAGGCAAAAGGCTGGTCAGGCATTTCCCTCACTGGGACATGGAAGACTATTTAAAGCAGTATAGTTCAGGAGCTTGTATTGGCTTTCTGGGGCTGCAGTAACAAAGTACCACAAACCGCGTGTCTTAAGCAACTGTATTGGGTCACAGTTCTGGAGGCTAAAAACCCACATCAAGGTGTCTGCAGGGTTGGGAGCTCTTGAGAGACATGAGGAAGCATCTGTTCCAGGCCTCTCCTCGGCTTGTGGATGGTTGTCTTCTCTCTACGTCTCTTCACGTCATCTTTTCTCTATGAATGTCTGTCTCTGAGTCTAAATTTCCCCTCTTATAAAGACACCAGTCATGTTAGACTAGGATACTCTAGCATGAGCCCATCTTATATCAGCAATGACACTATTATATCAGTAGTGACACTATTTCCAAACCAGATCACATTTGAAGGTACTGGAGCTTAGGTCTTGAGCGTATACTTTTTGGAAGGGGACACAATTAAACCCGCAACAGAGCTCAACTTGGTTCTGCTGTCATGCAAGCCTAAATCCCAATGATGTGGGACCTTACTTATACAAACTATTCAACATTACTAAGTCTCAGTCTCCTCACCTGGAAAATGTGGCTAGTAACAGGCCCTACCTGAGGGGAACATTTTAAGAGAGCTGAAATAATATCTGCCAAACACTAAACATGTGAATTGGGAAAATGTAAAGCCTCAGGGGACTTCAGTTGCTATTATAATGATTCCATCCATGCAGCCACATAGGGCACTGTCTACTTGATCCACAGATCAGGTCGTCTTCATCCATGTAACTGTGTGAGGAGAGTCCAGACTTAGTCTTCAGTCATGTGGGTGTCTAACCGAGTCTTCCACAGCCCAAGGCTTGAGAAAATGCTATGTTGAAGTAGAATAAAATTTCCATTGCAATTAAAATTCCTTTGGTAAAGAAACAAATGATTTGTGGGAGCAAAGAGTATGAAGCAGAATTAATCATTCAGATAATAGCATTGTATGTTCTTAACAGAAGGTTTTTGTTTTATTTTCCGTATGCTCTTCCTTGAATCTCAGCTTCTTTTGTCTTTGGAGGAAACAGATAGCTCAGAAATGAAGTCCTGGTAACTTGGAATCATTCTCTTGGAATTCTCCTATTCCTCCCATTTCACAGTCATTTTTAAATAGTGTGAGGGACCAAAAGGGAACAGATTCCTACTTAAATGCATCTCCAGTCTCCCAAACCTAAAGGTCTCCTGTCTGCAACAGAAAAGCACCACAATAGCCATGTTCCTATCCAATTAGGAGCCTGAGCTGATAAAATATTTCTTGCCAAGAATAGCAATTCAAGAGAAAAAGAGAGAGAGATTTTCTTCTTCAAAAGTATGGAAAAAAGGCTTTTAATCAGAGAAGCAGATCTTTCTTTTTATTACTGAGGATAATATGATATGAAATTCTCCTCGAAACTGCACATAATGAAGGTAAAATGAATCATGGGAAAATTCCCTTCTGTTACTATAAAATTCTGATGAGGATGGGAGAATTTAGGAGTTTTTAGCTAGTTAGTCTGAATTAGTATCTACTTTTTCTCAAAAAAAGACATTCTCTTTGTATTCAAAGAGATATCCCTAGGTAACTGTGGTAGGCTGAAGAATGGTCGCCAAAAATGTCCAAGTTCTAATTCCTGGAAACTATAAATGTTACCTTATGTGATGTGATAGTTAATTGTATGTATCTACTTGGCTAGGCTATGGTATCCAGTTGTTTGGTCATATACCTGTCTGAATATCACCGTAAAGTTAATTTTTAGATATGACTAACATTTAAATCAATAGATTTTGAGTAAAGCAGATTATCCTCCATCATGCGAGTGGGCCTCATCCAATCAGCTGAAGGCCTTAACTGAAGAGACTGAGGTTCCCTGAAGAGAAAAGAATTATGCCTCCAGACTACTTTCAGACTCAAGATTGCAGCATTAACTCTTTCCTGGATCTCCAGCATGCTAGTCTTCCCTGCAGATTTTGCACTTTCCAGCCCTCACAATCATGTGAGCCGATTCATTAAAAGAAATTTCTATCTATCTATCATCTCTCCATCCATCCATCCCATTGGTCTGTTTCTCTAGATAATCTAGACTAAGACATATGGTAAGGGGACTTTGTAGACATGATTATTTTAAGAATCTTGAAATGGGGAAATTATCCTGGATTATCTGGGTGGGTCCAATGTAATCACAATGGTCCTTATAGAAGGCATGTAGGAGAAGTCAGGATCAGAGGAGAAAGCAATGGGATGACAGGAGCAGAGACTGGAGATGTGCTCTCAATTTGAAAAAACAAGGCCACAAACCAAGGAATATAGGTAGCCATTAGAAGCAAAAGTAGACAAGGAGACAGATTCTCCACAGAGAGCCTTGAGAGAAGGAACCAGTTCTTTTTTTTTTTTTTTTTT
>NW_007247178.1:0-42641 GCF_000164805.1 Carlito syrichta | reverse complement strand
CACGACCTGCTGGGCTCCCACGATCCTTCCGCCTCAGCCTTCCAAGTAGCTGGAACTACAGGTGCGCGCTACTGCATCCAGCTAATTTTTGATTTATTGTGGAGATGAGGTCCCACCAAGTTGCCCAGGTGGGTCTCGAACCCGCGGGCTCAGGCAATCCACTCACCTCACTCCATCGCACAGACTGGAGTGCAGTGGCCGCTCCTGGCCACTGCAGCCTTGACCTGCTGGACTCCAGTGATCTTTTCGCCTCAGCCTTCCAAGTAGCTGGAACTGCAGGCACACATTACCACGCCTGGCTGATTTTTTGATTTATTGTAGAGATGATGTCTTGCCAAGTTGCCCAGTTCTGTTAAATATCTTTTTTTAGATCTTCTAACCCCTAGAACTAAAAGAGAATAAATGTGTTGTTTTAAGCTGCTAAGTTTGTGGTAATTTCTTTTTTAAATTAAAAAAAAAAATAGAGGTGGGGTCTCACTATGTTGCCCAGTGTGGTCTCAAACTCCTGGGCTTAAGCAATCCTCCTCACTCAGCCTCTCATAGTGCTGGGATTACAGGCATGAGTCTCTGTGCCCAGTCTAGTTTGTGGTAATTTCTTACAGAAGCAATAGCATGCTAATTCAGTGACCCAGAGCTATCAAAGAAAACTTGTTGCGTATATGAAATTAAAGTGCTTTTAGAGCCCTGTATTTTCAAATATTTATAATTATTACCATTAAGGGTTATTATTCTATGTAAATAGCTTTTATAAATAAATATAAAGGCAGACCTCTCAAAACAAAGAATACTTACAAGAAATTCAGAGAAGAAGAAATGGCAACATCAAATAAATGCCATAAATATATTGGCCTAATTGATAATCATGAAAAAAAAAAAACAATGAGATACAATTTTTTGCCTATCTACTTAGTAAATGTCTTCAGTGATAATACTCATTGAGGATAAGGCTGTTGGGAGGCAGCACTTTCAAACACAGATGGTGGAAATGTAAATGGAAAGGATCATTTCGGAAATTATTTACATAACATATATTGCCAGTCTTGAAAAATTTATATCCTTTCACCCATATGTTTACATTAAGGAATCTACTCTAAGGAACGAATCAGAAATGTGACCAAAGATGAATGTACAAATGTTGGTGCACTGTATATGATAATGAAAGCATATGCATAAATGTCCATCAATATAAAATGGTTAAAGAAATTATAGTAAATATTATGCAACCATGAAACATAGCATTAAAAAAAATCCCTTTAGTAGAGTGATGTCAAGAAAAATGGTGCAGTGAAGAATTCCAGAATTCCACTACTTCATAAAAGCAATGAAAAAAAAAATAGGCAAAAATGGTCACAATCAACCTCTGATAACAAAGCTAAAAACAAACAAGCAAACACAAACCTAAGTATTCCCCAGCTCATTGGTAGCCTCAAAAATAGCATCCTATATTCCTGTTAGCAGTAAAAGAGCAGAAAAATCTCCAGAATTGCAATGTTTAGTTTAGAACTGTCTGGTAGTTTCCTGGAAGATCAGCTCAAAAGACTTGCTTTCATGACACCTAACCCTGTATTCATCCAGTACTAAAACAGTTATGTGGGAAGTTTTTCAAAACACTTACAGGTCAATAGCTCTTATACTTTTAGCTACTGATGCCTGAGGCAATGGATAACAGTTGGTGAAAGCAATAGACTAACCAAAAAACTTGGGAGGAAAGACTGGGGAATGAGATACTGGAGGAATAAGGGCTTTGAAAAGCTCTACCCCATTCCTGAGTGCATAACCAAGGTTGTGCATGTTCTGAGGAATGAACTAAGAAAGCCCTAAGCTCTCACTTCTGGCTGATCTTGTAATTCTGTGCAAACAGGAAGTGAAGGCTAAAGCACGTTTGTAAAGTGTATCAACAACTGTTGAAGGCATATCCCAACAAACACATTAAAAATTTATATACTTTCACCCATATGTCACACATAGTCCATCTTCAAAGACTGGGAAACTTTTGTTCCAGGCATTAACAACATATCTATTTAATCATTAGCTAAACATTAAGCTAATGGAACAAACATGTCAGTGGTCACATATTACAAAGAATACAGATTTTATAAAATCAGTTCAGAAAAGTCACCATGCAACAACTACAAGGAACAACCCACAAACTTCATTATAATATTTAAAATGTTCAATTATCAACCAAAAACTATGTCTTGCAGAGAAACAAGAAAGTATAATCCATACAGAATAATAAAAGCAGTCAACAGAAATTGTTCAATGTCTGATGAAGCCCAGACATTGAACTTATTCCAATCAAAAGTAGACACTGGCAAAATGAACTTTAAAAAATCATCCTACTATAAACTGGTTATAAGAAGGTTAGTTTAGATTCAAAGACACAAATAGGTTGAAAGTAAAAGAATGGAAAAAGATACATCTTGCAAACAAACCAAAGAGAACTGTAGTGACTATGTTAATATCAGATGAAGTAAAACTTGAGACTAAAAGTCTTGCAAGAAACAAGGAAAGACATTAAACAGTGATTAAAGGGTCAATCCAACAAGGAAATATGATCAATCCCTAAAATACATGAAGAAAAAATTGACAGAATTATAGCAAGAAACAGCTGGTCCAACTGTAATAGTTGAAGACATTGGTAACTCACATTCAATAATAGGTAGACAGGAATTATTAAATAAATGGAAAGCTTGAACAACACTATAAACCAACTAGACCTAATAGGCATCTATAGAACAGTGTACTCAACAACAGCAGAATATATATTTTGCTCAAGGACTGAGTGACTGAAGACCCAGAGACCAGAACTGCCTTTCTGCATGGTCCTTACAATGCAGTGGTGGAGAGCTGGGGTTGATCAAACCACTGGTGGCAGGCAGATCTGAGTTTCAATCCTAGTTCCACCAGATACTAGCTCTTGGATAATTTACTTAAGTCACTCTGAGTCTGTTACATGTTTAAAATGGAGATGATGAGAGTATATACCTCATAGAAGTGTTTGGGGATCAAATAAGATGCATTTAAAATGCTGAGCATGGTAGACAATAATGTTTGCTACTGAAAAAAAAAAAGATCAATACAATTGACAAATCTTTAGCTAGACAGACCAAGAAAAAAAAAAAAAAGAGAAAATTCAGATCACTAAAATCAGAAATGAAAGTGGGGTCATTGCTATTGACCTTACAGAAATAAAAAATATTATAAGAGAATACTATAAATAATTGTATGCGAAGAAATTAGATAATTTAGCTGAAATGAACAAAATCCTAAAAATATAAATTACTAAAACTGTCTCAATAAGAAGCAGAAATTCTGAATAGATCTATAACAAGTAAAGCAATTGAGTGAGAAATATTTTAAAAAACATCCAGTAAAGAATGTTTTAAGTAGAATCAACACCAATCATTTCTCCACTTCTTTCAAAAAGTAGAAGAGGAAGAAACATTGCCTAATTCATCCTGTGAGACTAGTTTTATTTACTCTGATATCAAAGACAGACAAAGTCATCACAAACAAACTACAGACCTATGTCCCTTATGCATATAGTCTCAACAAAATAATGTTCAGAAGTTCTCAACAAAATATTAAGCCAAATCTAGAAGCACATTAAAAGAACTATTTATCATATCCAAGTTGAATTAATCTCAAGAATGCAAAGGTGGTTCAATGTAAGAAAGTTCATCAATGCAGTACTTCACATAAATAGAATAAAGGATTAGGAAAAACCCACCTGATCATCTTAATTAATACAGTAAAAGCATTTGACAAAAATCTAACAATCTTTTATGATTAATAATAAAAAAAAAACTCAGCTAACTAAAAACAGAAGGGAGCTTTTTAAATCTGACAATGGGTATCTATGAAACACCCACAGCTAACATAATACTAATGGGAAAAGCTAAAAGCTTTTCCTCCTGTGATCAGGAACAAGACAAGGATATCTACTCCCACCATATCTATTCCAATAGTACTGAAAGTTCTAGCCTGGAAAATTAGGCAGGAAAAAGAAATAAAAAGCATCTAAATTGGAAAGGAAGAAGTATAACTATCTCTATTCACAGATAATATGATCTTATATATAGATAATCTTAAAGACATGACAACAAAATTATTAGAGTTCATAATCAAGTTCAGCAATGTTACAGGATGCAAAATAAATATGCAAAATCTGTTCTATTCCAAAACATGAGCAATGGACAATCTAAAAATGAAGTTAAGAAAATAATTCCGCCGGGCTCGGTGGCTCAGCCTGTAATCCCGCGCCTTTGGGAGGCTGAGGTGAGTGGATTGCCTGAGCCCGCGGGTTCGAGACCCACCTGGGCAGCGAGACCTCATCTCTACAATAAATCAAAACATCAGCCGGGCGTGGTAGCGCATGCCTGTAATTCCGGTTACTCAGAAGGCTGAGGCTGAAGGATCGCCGGAGCCCAGCAGGTCGAGGCTGCGGTGGCCGGGAGCGGCCACTGCACTCCAGTCTGGGCGACAGAGTGAGACTCCAACTCAAAAAAAAAAAAAAAAAAGAAAATAATTCCATTTCAATAGAATGGAAAGAGCAAAATGCCTAGGAAGAAATTTAGCCAAGGAAGTGCAAGTGTTATACATTAAAAACTAGAAAACACAGTTGAAAAAAAATATTAAAGATGACCTAAATAAATGGAAAGGCATTCAGAGATTGGAAAATTTAATGTTAAGTGATAATACTACTCAAATTAGCTTACAGATTCAGTGCAACCCCTGTCAATTTTCCAACTGTTTGTTTGTAGGAATGAACAAGTTGATTTTAAAATTCACATGAAAATGCAAGTGATCCAGAATAGCTGAAACAATCTTGCAAAGAAGAACAAAAATGAAGGACTCACATTTCCTGACTTCAAAATTTATAGAAAGCTACAGTGAGCAAAACAATGTGGTATGAACATATGGATAGACAAATATGTCAATGAACTAGATCAAGAACACAGAAATACTTCTATGATCAATTGATTTTCTACAAGAATGCCAAGACCATTCAATGGGGTAAAGGACAAATTATGTTGGGAAAACTGGGTTCCAGTGAATGCAAATATAAAATAATAAATTTGGGCCCTTCATAAGATATGCAAAATTAACTCTATGGATGAAAGATGTGAATGTAAGAGTTAAAATTATAAAGCCCTTAGAAGAAAATGTCGGTATCAATCTTAGTGACCTTGGATTAGGCAAAGTTTTCATAAATACAACACCAAAGGCACCAAAGAAAAAATAAATAATTTGGACTTCATCAAAATGAAAACTTCTGCGTATCAAGACACAATCCAGAAAGTGAAAGGATAATTCACCGAATAAAAGAAAATATTTGCAAATTGCATATCTAATAAGGATGTAGTATTCAGACTATACGATGAACTCATGACTCAACAACAAAGGACAAAAAAATGCAACTGAAAAACCTGGCAAAGAACTTGAAATAACATTCCTCCGAAGAAGATATACAAGTGACTAACAAACACATGAAAAGGTGCCGCTTACCATTACAAGTTATTAGGGAAAGGCAAATCAAAACCACAGTGAGATACCAATTCATGCGCTAGATGGCTAGAACCACAGAAATGGAAAGTAACAAGTGTTGACAAAGATAAGGAAAAATTAGAGCTCTCATACATTGCTAGTGGGAATGTAAAATGGCACACCTTCCTTGGAAAACAGTTTGGCAGTTTCTCAAAAAGTTAAAGATAGAGTTACTGTAGGCCTCAGCAATTCCACTCCTATGTATCCAAACATGAGAACCGAAAACATTTATCTACACAAATACGTGTACACAGATGCTTATAGTAGCATTATTCATAATAGCCAAAAATGGAAGTAACTCAAAGGTTCATCAATTGATATATGCCTAAATAAAATTTTCTATATGCATATAATAAAATACTTAGCAATAAAATCAAATTGACTCTTTAATATATGCTACATGAGTGAATCTCAGAAATATTATGTTAACAAAAGAAGTCAATCACAAAAGACCACATATTGTATGATTTCATTTATGTGAAATGCCTAGAATAGACAAATATTTATAAATAGGTAGTAAATTGGTGGTTTTCAGGGCCTGGGGAAGGAAAAAAATGGGCAGTGCCTACCTGAAGGATATGGGGTTTCCTTCTCAGGTGATGAAAATGTTTTGCAAATTTAGATAGTGGTAATGGTTGCAAAATGCATTCAAAGCTGCTTAATTGTGCACTTTAAAATGGTTAAATTGGTGAATTTTATGTTCTATAATTTTTATCTCATTAAACATTTTTACAAATAAGAAATGTAAAAGTAAAAAATGTGTCACTTTGCTATTAAGAAATTTTAAAAGAAAACCTTTTTCTTCTGTTTAGTTACACAGGAAATACCTTATTTAACAAATCCAGAATACAAAATTATAGAGTATCAGTTCTCAATTACATAAAAAAACACATGTGAGAGTGCATATGTAAGCAAGGAAACAAGACTAAAAGAAACGTGCTAAAATGTTCACAGTAATTGTCTCCAGATGCTAATTTATGATTTCTTCCTTATAGTTTACTTACACATCCGTATTTTTAAAATTATCTAAATGAACATTGTTAAATTTCATTTTTTAACTACACAAGTAACATAAATATTCTCACTGTTAACAAAAAAAAAACCCTGAAACAGCACAAAGAAAGAAAATTCTCTTTCATTTTTCACCTGCCAGTTGATTAGCTAAATCTCAGTTTAATCAGTTTAGCTCGTCTTTCCAGACCATTTGCTATTGCTCTACTGAGGTATGTATACTCTTAGAAAGACATGGTTTGTGAACTTTTAAAAAGTATAAGTAGTACATGGACCACAATATGCCTATTATTCTGCAGGTTGTCTTGCCTCTTAATTAGGCATTTTACAGCATTCTCAAATCCTCACAGAGATCTAGCCCCATACTGCTAATCATTGCGTGGAATGCCACAGTGAGGTGTGCTATACATATGCAGCCATTCTCCCATTGGATAAAATATTGGTCATTTCCAACTTTTCACTCCACAAATTGTCTTGGCTGTGTCTTTTTTGGGTACCTGGACAAGATCTCCCAAGGAAAGTTATCTAGAAGTGGCAGTGCTGGGTTCCAGTGAATGTGCTCTTAAAAACTGCCATGTATGACATCACTAAGTGTACCTGAAAAGTGAAAGTGAAAACCAGTTGGGGACCCAAACTTCACCTGTGTATAAACTACTTATGTACTTAATCCTGACTTGTACCCCACATCTTTAAAATAAAATTTGTTTAAAAAATAAATAAAGTAAAATAAAATAAAAACTGTGATGGATTCGACCACCCTGTCCTCCAGAAAAGATGTACCAACTCACTTTGCCATGACTTCTGTTGTCAATGCTGTAATTTTTAGCTGTATATTGCCTTATAATTAGAAAATACTTAGGCCCTTCCAATGTATTTTATTTTAGCTTGGACATGAATAACCATGACAGGCATCACGGGACAGAGATTCAATAGAAATAGAGCTTGTCAAATTCCTTCTGCATTGTCCTTATCTGCAAGTAAGGAGAATAATTGCAGCCATCTTTAAATTTAAAAAAAAAGTCTGATATTTGCAGGTTTTCAGGTGCTTCTGGTCCACAAACCACCCAGTGAGCCTTGAGGCTCTTGAGCAAAGTGGTGGCAATGAGGTGGCCAGGCTGGGGTCCACATCCTGAGTTTGCCACTTACTACCCAACTGGGTGATCCTGGGCCTGCTGCTCAGCTTCTCTGTGCCTCAGTGTTCTTATCGGTGGTAAAGCAGAGATAACAGCTGTACCCACCTCCTGGCTGTGGTGTGGATGAGCTGAGATGAGATGCCTGGCACGTAGATGCCTCAATGGAAACCAAATTGTGCTGTGGTAATATTAGTAGTACATAAGCAGTCAGTGTGCTTTACTATGGAAAGTAACTCTGTCTTCCTTTTCTTCCTGCTTCGACGGAAGAAGAGAATGTGGTTGACCCTCATCTCAGGGCAGATTATGCCCGATTTGCCCTCAAAGAGGAATGTCCCCTTTCACACATACATTTTCTAAAACTTTGGTTCTTAATGTTTCTGGTTTTGAGTTTGATGGACTGCCACATTCTAGTGTTAAAGACCCAGGTGAGAGTACCTTTGAGGGTAACAGGTAGTGATCCTAGCCTCAGCAAGGACAGAGTAATATATCTGAGGCTTGGGAGGACAAGGACAGAGAACCAGCTCGAGGGACCATGAGGGCTGGGATGATGGACTTCTCCACAGGAATCCTCCAGTGCTTGAAATGTAAGGGGATCTATAATATCTTGGGGATTTATAAAACCCCAGAATATTTGCAAAGCCAGGGATAAGGAAAAGAGAGGTAGATACATACCTGTCCCTCCAGCTGGGAAATCACAGGAAAGGTATGATTACATCACATTTTTTAAACTTACTTTTGTTTAGTTACAGCTTTGTTTTTAAGGCTACTTCACTTATCACAATGCTTTTTCAGTTATGAATTATCCACCAATTCAGTTATGAATTAAGACTACATCACCAAGTTATTATATTTCCAAAATTCTATCAGTTCTCTGTGAAAATATTCTGATAAATGGAGTCCTGTGCTTTTCTAAGCTTATATGCAGACCATAGACAGTAGAGGAGATGGTTATTGGAGACAAGCAATCCGTAGTGGTAATTTATTTTAATATACATATATACACATACAAATATTATTTATGCTGATTTCCTGCTTATGATAGTGATGTAAAAGTCCCTTTGTAAATGAACATATTTCAGAAGAATGAATCTGTTTATAGTGAAAATATTAAATAAACAAGGGCTCTGAGATATGGCAAAAATTATGCAATGATTAACTTTTGGGAAATCCTATTGTAGGCAAGAGCAAGTCACCATGCACGTTGATATATAGGTGTCATAGTCTGTTCTCAATCCTCCTTGGGACCGTGAAGAGTAACAAACCAAAGTAATTATCATTTAAAATCCCCTCCACTTTGCAGTCATCTCTCTATAGGTTTTTTCCTCCTTGCCATGTGGCAGCAAAGTCCTTAAATTTCACGCCATCCAACCAACTGCCTCGTCCAAGTGGATTTCTTAAGAAGATGCATGCTGCCAAGGTGTCTTAGTCTGTTCAAGCTGCTACAACAAAGTACCATAGACTGGGTGGTTTATAAACAACAGAAATTCATTTTTCACAGTTTTAGAGGCTAGAAGTCCAAGATCAGTATGCAAGCATGGTCAGATCCTGGTGAGGGACCTCTTCCAGGTTGCAACTGCTGGCTTGTCATTGTATCCTCACATGGCAAAAAGAGGCTGAGAGCGCTCTCTGGCTTGTTCTTTTTTTTTTGAGTTGGAGTTTCACTCGGTCGCCCAGACTGGAGTGCAGTGGCCGCTCCCGGCCACCGCAGCCTCGCCTGCTGGGCTCCAGCGATCCTTCTGTCTCAGCCTTCCGAGTAGCCAGAATTACAAGCGTGTGCTACCACGCCCGGCTGATTTTTTGATTTATTGTAGAGATGAGGTCTCGCTGCCCAGGCGGGTCTCGAACCCACGGGCTCAGGCAATCCACTCACCTCAGCCTCCCAAAGGCGTGGGATTACAGGCTGAGCCACCAAGCCCAGCTTGGCTTGTTCTTATAAAGGCATTAATTCCATTCATAAGAGGTCCACTCTCTAGACCTAATTACCTCCCAAAGGTGTCACCACCAAATAGCATCACACTGGGACTAGGGTTTCAACATACACATTTTTTGGAGGGTGGAGGGCACAAACATTTAGTCCTTTGCGCCAAGAAAATGTGCTTAGCCATTCCGGCTCCTAAAAGCAGTGCCCACAGAGCAGCTTTGTGATCTGAGCCTTGGTGGGGGACTGGCTTCATGAGCTCCTGCTTTGTGATCTAAGCATTGATTAGAGCTGGCTGAGAGTTTTCAGCTCCTTCCCATTGATTACATTTTATAAAATTTTATCAGAAGCTCTCACTAGAAAAATAAAAATAATTTACCTAGCACGTACAAATTGGCACCATTTATAGATGTGGAGGAATGTAACTCATGGACAATATCTGATTTTTACACATTGTGGCTTTAATTAGAAATGTTAATTAAACACATATGCTAACCTGAAGTTGCCAAAAAGAAAAAAATAATATTTGTGAAGAATAAGTTACCAGTGTATTGTCATATGATTTGGCACAGATGTAAATATCCTGGCAAAAAAACTCGTGTTTAATAGCAAACACTAGAGACTTGGAGATAGGAAATGTTGAGTTTCAGTTTCATCTCTTGCTCTAACCGGATTTATTTACAGGCAAATAAATCCCTTCTCCAATTATGCCTTAGTTTCCTCATTTGTAAAATAGTGGAGCTTTGATCTCCTTCATGTGATTATTGAGAAGGTCAAAGAGAAAGCTTTCAGTGTTTTGCAAAATCAGAGGCATTCTCTAGATGCCTTGCCACAATGTCCCAGCCCTTCCTGGTTCCTGGAGCTCAGCTTAGAGGTCACCATGAACAGATGAAGGGTTTTCATACCCGAGCTTCAAATGAAAAGGCAAATAACACACAGCAGGGCTGAGAATTCCAAATATTAAGACCCTTCTTGTGTTTGTCGCTCCTCTCCAGTGCTTGGCAATATTGTAAGGCAAATATCAAGAACCCAGGGGGGAATTAATGTTAAAAAAATTAAAAATCCTGGTGTGCTCTGGTGTAATTAAGCAATATAATTAAAGTCCTCCTATTGAAGCCAGCTGATGGGGGACACAGGTCACCATTGCAGAGACAGCAAAGGTGCCAAAGTTTGTTTGCTCCTTCTGAGGTTTATCCATATTTTATGTTTTTATTACCATTCTGCCTGTGTCAGAAAAACAGAAAAGTGTGTGCATGTGTCTATCTTCCCCTACCAGTCTATAATTTTCTTGAGGGAAGGGGTCATGTCTTGTTCATCTTTGTTTCCCTCTGGGTACCTACAATCCTGACATGTGGTTAGTATTCATGATGGGAGTCTTCCCTAAACTCAGGAGTCTATAATCTCCCATTACCTATTCTGGAAAGTCCTCACTGCTCACTGAATTTGAATACTTCTCTCTGATGACAGAAATGAGTTCTATGATTATTCTAATTTTGTATAAAATAAGTGTCTGATTTATGAATAACCTGGTGCAGTAGTTCCTGGCAAGAGGAGGTTTTTAAATGCCCCTGGGGTCCGTTGGGCATTTACTCATTCATTCGACAAATATTACTTAGAATCTTTTCTGTTCCAGGCAATGGGCTGGATTCAAGGGATTTAGCGTTGAGTGAGGCTGTCAGAGTCCCAGTTCTCATGATGCTTATATTCTAAAGAGTGAGGCAGAGAGCAAAGAACATGTCATATGTTGACAGCTGGTGGTATGTGTGATGAAGAACATGAATGCGGAAGTAGACAATGACTGGGGAAGGCCTATCTAAGAGACCCAAATGAGTTCAGAAAGGAGCCATAGAAAGATCTAGGAGAGGACATTTTCAGTTAAAAGGAACATTCTGCCCCAAACTGGGGGGTGGAAACCAGCCTAACAAGGATTAAGAACAGCGGAAAGACCAAATTTGCTAAAACACAAATAAAGAGAAGCATGATGGAAGATGATGTCAGACAGACAGGTAAGTCCCATCAGGTGGGCCATATGATCCATGATGCAAAGTCTAGATTTCATCCTAAGAAGAAGAGGAGCACTGGGGGGTCTGAACAAGGGAGCGATGGAATCTGATTTGCCTTTCTAGAACAGCAGTCCCCACCCTTTTTGGCATCAGGGATCAGTTTCATGGAAGACAATTTTTCCACAGATGGGGGATCAGGGCAGGAATCACCAAGCATTAGATTCTCATAAGGAGCAGCACACAACCTAGATCCCTCACATGTGTTGTTCACGATAGGATTCATGTTAGGAGCGGATGTGATGTGAAGAGCAAACAAACACTGTCACTGTAGCAGGCCTTAAGTAAAGGCCCCAAGTGAAGACAAGGTCTCGCTTAATGACCCCAAACTCGCAGGCAAGATCTCACTTGGTAACTCTGCATCCTTGCCAAAGGCAAGGGATGCAGCCTGCTACACAAAACGGTGTCTCAGATACCTACACATACAGGTATACACAGCATAAATAAAACCTTCGCCACAGCAAGATAACCACAAAACAACTCACCTTTTAGTAGCAACAAAATTCTGTTATGGCTCCCTTACAGACCTTAAATCCCTTCCAACTTTCTTTGTGCTTAATTATAAAATAAACATGCTAAGCTAGTTTGGGACCACTTCTCCACCATCAGAGGAAAGTGTCCCACCTGATCCCAGTTTTTCTTTATGTCTGTGTCTTTCCTGACTTCTCACTGCTCTCTCTCGGGACCCTTGGCAGCCACACAGCCCACGGCAGGTTCACACTCTTATGAGAATCTAACACTCCGCTGATCTGACAGGAGGCAGAGCTCTGCTCACCTGCCGCTCGCCTCCTACTATGCAGTCCAGTTTTTACAGGCCACAGACTGGAGTCCGCAGCCTGGGTGCTTGGGACCCCTGCTCTAGAAGATCTCTTTGGCAATTGTGAGGCCAAATGACCATGGTGAGGAATAAGCAGAAGTAGTTAGTTGCCTTAGGAGGCTGGTCTTGGAGGAAAATAATGGACTCTTAGACCAGGTGGTGAAGGTGAAGATGGAAGCATAAGAATATAAATGGATTCCTATCCCAGGGAGAGAGTTTGGATCAGAGATCTTCCCTAGACCCCTCCAATTCTGAGGTGTTAAGAGTCTAGGCTTTTACAGCTCTAAACTTGTATGGTTTCATGACTTCTGAGTTCAGTCTTGCTCCCAAAGGTTGGGCCTAATTGGTCTGGCCATGTTTCTCAGAGCAGCATCCTGCAGGGATGACACCTCAAGACCCTTCTCCTTCTTAAACCTCAAAGTCAGAGTTTCTCCTTGTAACAGATAGATACATCGGTGTCATGACCACAAATCTCAGGCCACCACCACAGCTGGGCTAGAAATGTGTCTTTATTTACCTAGTCACTGAATGTGGCAAGCAGAATACCCCTTGCAGAGGTACACATCCTCATCCCCAGATTTGTGACTACAAATGGCAGAGGGAACTTAAAATTGCAAATGGAATTACAGTCCCTAATCAGATGACTTTAAGATTATCTTGAATTATAGATTATAATCTATAATTAGCCCTGTCACACGTGTTCTTAAAAGTGAAAGAGAGAAGAAGGGGAAAAATGTGAACTTGTAAGTAGCTCAGAGTGTTGCAGTGCAGTGTGAGAAAGACAAACCTCCATTGCCTGCTTTGAAGATGGAGACGGGGCCATAAGCCCGGGAATACGGGAGGCCTGAAAAGCTGGAAAAGGCAAGGAAACAGATCTCCCCCTTAGACTCTCTAGAAGGAATGCAGTCCTGCAGACGTCTTTCTTTTGACCTGGTGAGAAGCCATGTCAGGTTTCTAACCTGCAGAACTGTAAGATTAGAAATTTGTGTTGTTTCAAGCCACAACATTTATAGAATTTGTTATAGCAGCAATAGGAAACTGCTATACTGAACTCAAATCATTGTTTTATGGTCCCATTTGATTAGACAGTGGAAGCTTACACTCAGTCAATTTGAGATTTCCCCTTTCCTGAGCAAGATTGCTAAATTCTAGGGGTAGAATTTATGAACAGTAAGAGGTTGGGGTGGGAGTATCTGGTCATTGGTTGTTATGAATCCATGTTGGTTTCCTGGAAAATGGTGCATCATGTGTCTGATGCTTGGCTGTCAAAACATACAGGTCGTCCTTCTCTCCTGACCTTCAGGCCTTTTCCAGCCTGGCTCCTGTTGCCAACTACTTGCATGCTCCTCTCACAGGCAGTGGCAGGAGGAGGAATGGCTGCTCTCCAATCTCTGTCTGGAATCCCAAGAAGTGCTGAGAGGTTGCCTCATACCCTTTCCGAAAGCCACATTTTATGCTACTGCTCCTTTTCCATGCCGGATACTGGAAAAGTCTGAGGGGCTCCATCCAAGAAGGGAGGCTGAGTCTCCTCTGATCTCAGGTCTCCTAGGATTAGGAAGACACTAACCTGTCTTTATTCTAGTCCAGTTCTTCTTTCTCTGTTCAAGACTAGATGCTTTGCAAACCTGTCTGAAAAAAATCACATATTCCTCAAAATCTTTGTCTGAAGCCTGAACTTTGGGTCATGAATCTGATTCCTTTGCCCTAGGATTCTGATGTGACACCTCTCTCTTGAAGACTGGATGGTCCATGGTCTCCTGTCCCAATAGTCAGGGATATGAAATAGTAGGAAATACCAGAGAGGGCCCCTGGTTAATTCCTCCGGATATGTTCCCTCTATATCAATAGAAGTATCACCCAGTCACAGTTACCTTCAAAAGGAAACAGGTCTGACCACAGTACCTGTGTCTGGGGCAGTACCTGACCCAGTGTTCACCAGGAAAGTTTGAGGTGGCCAGGCTTGAGGAAAAGCTGTGGCACAGTCATTAGTTGGACTAGACTCTCAGCCTAGAATTTGAGTCAGGAAATAGGGAGCAGCCCAACTGACTCCCCCCTGTGGAGAGACAAGAAAATGCCAAAGGAGGCAGAAATGCAGAAACTCAGAGGCACACTAGTAGTTATGAATAAGGGGAAAGCCAGCTCCACCTATGAAGGAGGAGCCCAGAACACCTGCTTTCTGAAGCTGCTGAACCCCACAAGGCTGAACGACAGCCTTTCCTAGATACCAAGAGATTCTTGTCCTCCTTGAGCTCACATGGCTGTACAAAACTTCTCATTGACTGAAGCAGCAAATGGAGCAGTGACACATCATTTCATTTCCTTGATTCAAAAGCCCCTGTTGTGGTATGACTTGTCTCCCCCCCCCTTGCCCCCAAATTTATATGTTGAAATCCTAACCCCTAGTACCTCAGAATGTGACCATATTTGGACATAGGGCCTTTAAAGAGGCAATTAAGGTTAAATGAGGTCATTCAGGTGGGCCCTAATCTAGTATAATTGGTCTCCATATAAGAGGAGGAAATTAGAACACAGACTGGTAAACAGGAAAGACCACATGAGGACATGGTCAGAAGGCAATTGGCTACAAACCAAAGGAAAAGGCCTCAGGAGAAGTCGATCCTGATGACACCTTGATCTCAGACTTCCAGGCTCCAGGATTGTGAGAAAATAAAGTTCTGTTGTTTAAGCCACCCAGCCTGTGGTCCTTTGTTATGGCATCCACAGCAGGCTAATCTAGGTCTTAAGACCCTTTGTTCTATGCCCCTGCAGTCCAGGGAGAATGACTCTGAAGGACAGCATGGCTCTTCCCACCAGCTCCTGGGAGCTATTTTTTGAT
This sequence comes from Carlito syrichta, assembly GCF_000164805.1. Taxonomy (NCBI): domain Eukaryota; kingdom Metazoa; phylum Chordata; class Mammalia; order Primates; family Tarsiidae; genus Carlito; species Carlito syrichta. Next base: position 27,316 of record NW_007247178.1, on the reverse strand, counting down.
GTTGCTCCCTCCTTCCCAAATGAAAGCGAGAGCCCATCTTCCAGCCCAACCCTCTTTTTATGCTTCTGTTTTCCTGACTGGATTTCTAAGCCCCCAAATTGCTTTCTTTAACATGAATGGCTAGTCAAGTCTTTCTTTGGGGGAAAAAAATACATCTCCCAACCACACCTGGAGAGATTGCCCTGGCTCTGAATCCAAATTCTGCTCAACCACAGATCTTGCACCACATCCCCTCCAGGTTTTTTTTTTTTTTTTTTTGCAGTGACAAGTTCATCCTATTTCCTCTAGCATGGTGTCCCAGAAGCATTCCTTCTGTACTGGTGGTTCACAGGATGACATTAGGTGGTATGTACAGAAATATTTTCCACGTTGTTATGTATTGATTTTTTTTTTTTTTTGAGTTAGAGTCTCACTCTGTCGCCCAGACTGGAGTGCAGTGGCCGCTCCCGGCCACCGCAGCCTCGACCTGCTGGGCTCCGGCGATCCTTCCGCCTCAGCCTTCCAAGTAGCCGGAATTACAGGCATGCGCTACCATGCCCGGCTGATTTTTTGATTTATTGTAGAGATGAGGTCTCACTGCCCAGGTGGGTCTCGAACCCGTGGGCTCAGGTAATCCACTCACCTCAGCCTCCCAAAGGCGCGGGATTATAGACTGAGCCACCGAGCCAGACCTGTATTGATTTTAAGGTAAAGTAGAAAAAAACTAGGCTGGCACATCAGATCTGTGATTTCACAGGTTTTGTGGCTGATGCTGAGGCTAGCATAGGTGTTAAAATGTACTACACTAAGTAAATACTGACTCGAGGGGTGTGGCAAAAATCAGGATGCTGGTGTGAGAATGGTCTGGTGTGAGAACGGCTGGAGATTTGGAGACTAGTAATTTCATGATCAAGTGTGTGCAGCTTGACCTGCAGGGAATTGTCAGAATGGGTAGGTGCAGTGGTGTGAGACAGTGGGCGTGAATTGGGCAGGGGAGGTTTCTAGTCTGCCCTGACACCTCTATTACTCCCTCCCTATAACTGACTCAGGAAGACCTGGCCCCTGGATATCTTTCTCACAAGGCTATGGTCCAGGTCCATGTAGAATGCTATCCAGGTTTGCAGGGGAGGCCAGAAAGGTCCTCAGGAACTCATGCCCTTGAGTGGGGAGGGCATTGCTTCCGAATGAGTAGGCATTTCACAAGCAGCATGAGGGCATCATCTTTTTTCTTTTACGTTCCCTAGCCTTGTCAGAGGCTAGCAACTTCAGCTATGGAATAAATTTGACTTCCCCCTGTTTATGAATTAGACAAATGCAAGCCACTTAGCAGCACCTTGCAGGAAAACACAACAGTTCAGACAATGAACAAAACCTACCCCGTTGCGAAGCTGAAGGTGGCATCCCAATGAGGGCCTGGGTGAGAAGAGGCGTGAGACCTGGAAAGCCAGGACACACAGAGGTCAGTCTGCCAGGGTACATTCAAGCAGGCATGGAAGTCTGTGTCCCCAAGCACCGTCAGCACACCGGCAGCCAGGTAGGTCAGGGCTATCTCTCTCTGTGTGGCTGAAAGATCACTTACCTGTAAATGGCTGTAACTCCATCATTTGACTGAGTTTTAGCTTGTTAGTTCTAAGGAGCCTTTAAAAAAATTGTGTATTATGGGAAAGCATGCAACTGTGTGGGCCCTTCTGATGTAACCATGCGTCTCTGGCTATATTCATCCAATGGCATTTAAGGCTCATTAAATTTTGAATCCAGTGTCACCTGCCTTAGGCTCAAAATAGTACTCCATGTGCCTTTTGTCTCCCAACTCCATTTTAATGGAAATTGTTTCCATTCACCTTTCGGTTCCCTTCTTCCTGCTAGCAACACCTGATCTTTAATAATCTCCAACACAGAATTATTCACTCTGTGAACCTGTCATTTGGGGGAGTACGTTGGACCTTGACTGATGTAAACAGTTGATGGTAAAAACGCAAGCAGCACTATTAGTATGTTCCTTCTCCTTCCCACCTCCCGCTCTGGCTATGCATAAGGATGCTGCACACCTGTTCACCACAGCCCCTCACCCAAGTATTTCCTATCAGACCCACCACACCATAGGCCTGAGTCATGTCTTGAATCTTAACTCAGGGAAGTTGCAGGTTCTAATACAACATGAGCATGTGCCCCATCTAAAGGCAGCAGCTGTTGGTCATAATGAATACATCTTACGTAGCACTTAGGAAGTGCCAGGCACTGTTCTAAGAGCTTATAGCTGGAGGGCAAGGGAGTCCATCTCCTTTTATATAGATGAAGAGACTGGAACACAGAGAAGTAAGTAAATTGCCCAAAGCCACACAGCAGTTAAGATGTGGAGCTTGGATTTGAACCCAGGCCAACAGAAGCCAGAGCCATACCCCAACCCACTCTGCTATGTATACTCCTACCCCCTCAACCGGTGATTGCCACACAGTAATGTTGGGCAAACGTCTCCAGGTCTGCATATTTTTTCACAGAAGCCAGAGATCTGATCTTTTACATGAAATGTTTCAATTTTTTAAAGTTGGAAAGTGAAATTATTATTATTATTTTAACGCTGTGAGGGCCAAATATGTCTATGCGTAGGAACTAGTCTGTATGCAGCCCAGGTAATATCATTGGCTTAAACTAACTCTTTAAAGAAAACAAAGTGGCCAGCAAATTCAAACCCTTCCATACTAACAAGAAACATCCTTTGGAGCTGGGCAGAGCGCTCAAGGACAGACAGAATTCAGTCCCGGGATCCAGGCAGGAGACCCAGAAAACCACCATGCTTCACAGAGCAGGCAGCTTCTCCAATTGTGACTGTTAAGTTGCTTTAAAGAAAGGTTCAGGGAAACTTGCTTTGTGGTTGGTTGACACCTGCTCTGCGTTCAATCAATGTAGCAAGTGTAGCAACCAGCACAAGAAATGTCAGCTCTCATTAGCCTGCATATAAATCTGCCTCCGTGAGAATCAGGATTAGAGAACGTCGGGGAAAATGCCAGGAAGCAGGAACATATGTTGTTCACACAAAAAGACTCTCCAACAATGGGTGTCTTCCTCCACAGCGGAGGCACCTGGAATGGGGAGGCTTTGTTTGGCCTCACTGCTCACCTCCCACCCCCGCATCCCCAGCCAACCAGGGGAAACTGGGAAAGCGCTGTGGCTTCATCATCCGCGGTAGGAGGTTCTGCTAAGTGTTCACTGACACAGCTGAATGGTCATAAAATGTCATAAAGAGTAAATGACTTGATAATGCAAAACAGTAATTAGGATATGGTGCGTGTTTATGCTATTTACATATTTTAACACCCTGATATTAATGCGCCTTCCTAATAGTACATAAATGATCTAGCCTTTGTGCAGTGCATTCCAGACTGCCACAAATAAGCAGTCCTTAAAAGTAAGTACCTATTCTCCTTCTCTCTCCTCATTCTGGATCTGCATTCCTGGAAGCCCAAGTGGGCATCGGAACACCTTCCTTGGGACGCACAAGTGTTGATGCGTTGGGATAAACTCAGGAGGGAAGGAAGTTTCCTTGGTGTAAAATTGTACCGCAGGCTGTTTAAGGGGGATGACAGCAGTAGGTGTGCCGATAAACGTGTAACACCTGGCTCTAAAAACTAAATGAGCCTGGATTTTTAGCATTTGCCAATTTTCAAGAAGTAAATACTCCCACTGTGACCGACGTAGTGTTCAAGCTTCCAACATAACTTCACTGAACACAGAGTCAGGAAGTTATCCATCCCATTGACCTTCAGGAGCCAGAGTGAACTTAGCAGACTGTTAGTTGGGGGTCACAGCCGCTATATAATTGGCCTTAACTCCTATCTGCCTGTAGAGAAATGTGGCAGGGGCATCACCACAGAATTATGCTCTATTCCAGATATTTTCCAAGATGCCAAGTCCCAGGTCTTTTAATGTACAAGATAATTTTATCAGGGGGATAGTTAGAAATCACTGAATTGATTGCCCTAGCTTCACGAATGGGAAAACCGCACCTCAGCGTGGGGAAGAATTTATGCAAGGGCACACAGCAATCTGGCATCAGCATGGTGGCTGGGACTCAACTCTCCTTATTCTCACCCCAGTGTTCTTTGTGCCATGACCTTCCCCCTGTGCATTTCTTCCCAATTCCTGCTCAGCAGCCAAAGCTCTCTTTTGTGCCTCAAGGTTTCTTCTCTCACCAGCCCCTGTGTATGGAAGTGTATGCACACATGTTGGAAGGCGGGGCTGGCAGGCTAACAGCCTGGTGTGGTAATAATGGTTGCCAGGTAACAGGAAGGCATCGTGCTGGGGAAACTTCTCTGGCAGATATGGATAAATGGGCGCAGCAGGGAATGGAGCCTCCCCGGAGAAAGAATGTGGCCATGTCTAATATGAGGGTTCTGAGTTAAAAATAGGGTATAAAACCCAAGAAGGAGAGTTCAGGGAGACGTTATGGCTCAAGGGAACTTTAAAGCGGAGCTGGTCCCTGGTCCTGTGTACTCTCCTTAGGGGACTGAGACCAGAGCTGGGAAGCGACTTGTCCAAGGTCATACCACTAGATGGTGTCAGAGCCAGGGCCACTGGAAGTGCAAGTGGTAAGATCTGGGGCTCCCATGTAACCTGAATATGACAGAAGCCTCATAAGGCTCAAGTGACCCCGAACGCTGCGTGCAGGAGGTTTAACAATAACCTCCATGCTGGGCTCTGTGGAGCTGCCCTGCCCAGCACTGACTTTTCCCTCCCCTCCCCTCCCAGCCCCGGAGGAGGGAGTGGAGCCCGGGAGCAGGGAGATGGATGAGAAGGAATGATGCTGATGTCACGGGGGGCCATGAAATTCCAAGGGGGTCACTTGACTGAACAGATGGCAGGCAGATATTGGTTTTAACTCGCACATGGTTGAGTAAATACTGTTTAAGTTTTTCTTGCCAGCCTGGGGAGCCGACAGATCGCACTGAGTGGAGTTACCTCCACCTCCCGCCCGCATCACCTGCTCTTCCTGGGGTTTTCATTTCCTACCCTGCTTGTGCTTTAGGGCATGGCTGGCTGGTCAGGAAGCCTGTGCCCTTGGAGGCAGGAGCCTGTGTGCGGAAAGAGGGATGGAGGGGGCGGAATCAGGAGGCAGGCCGGCCCTTTATTGCAATGTGTGCCTGGGTAGTACCTGTCAGGTGGAATCACCATCAAGCGTGTCGTGGGCAAATTGCCTAGGGGGTTGGTCATGTTTTAATCCTGGATAACAAAGAACCTCGCAAGACAACACACCCCTTGGTCTGCCTGTCAATAAGATCATTTCTCCGTCCACAGATCAAAGAACTGGGGCTGGGAAAACTTTGAGGCGAGGCTCCTGGGTTTTGATCCTGACGTGGCTACTCACAGACCTTCAGCACTTCCCTTAATTCTGCTGAGCCTTGGTTTCCCCATGTGTTCAGTGAGGGTATTGGCATTGACCGGGCTATCCTCTCGGGGAAGAAAGTTGAATGAATGATACCCACATGAATGGAAGAGAAAGGAGATACACATGGTGGATTAGGCCAAAGATTTGCTGGTGAAGCAGAAATGGATTAATTCAGCATTCACTTCTGAGCCTCTCTTTGGTCAGGCTTTGGATACAGAAATGAATAAGGCATGGACATCACCCCAAAGGAGCCCACGTCTGAGTGAGGAGACAAATGAGGGGAAAAAATTACCAAAGTACGCCTGTGGTGGTTATAAGCGTGACTCTTGGGTCAGACTCACATTTTTGTTTGTCACCTAAAAGCTGTGTGATCTTGGGCTAGTAGCATTGTGCCTTGGCTCCCTTATCTGTGTAATGGGCATCTCATTGGTAGCTATCTCACTGGAATGTGGCGGGGATGGAGACAACACAAGAAAATACACTACATGGAGCCCTGACACATGCAGACTGAGAACAGCAGCTGCTGTGGTTACCACCAGTGTTGTGTGAGGGATAGCCAGGATGCTGAGAGGGGACAGGGAGAAAGACTCACCCAGTCATGGGGGAGAGGCCAGTGATGCTTCTGGAAGTAGTTACAGCTTTGCTGAATCTTGAAGAGTCAACCAAGAAAACCAAATTCCCTCAACAAATACTCCCTGAGAGAGGACTTGGGTGAGAATGAAGAACAAGACATACAGTCTCCGTTGCCTTTACCTCTTGCTCCAGACCTGGGCCTGCAAACTCTTCACTAGAAAGGGTCCAGTAGTCAATATTTCAGGCTCTGTCGCAGCAGCCAGCTCTGCTGCTGCAGGTGAAGGCTGTCACAGTCAGCACAGAAGCAAATGAGTGTGGCTGTGCTCCAGGAAAGCTGAACTTTTGAACACTAAAGTCTGAATATCATATAATCTCCATGTCATGAAATGTGATTTTTCTCTTTCCTTTTCTTCGACATTTAGAAATGTAAAAACCGTTCTTATCTCTTGGCCATACATAAACAGGCAGCAGGCTGAGTTTGTCTCGTGGGTCCTGGCTGGCCAGCCCCTATTCTAGAGCAATGGTGGGCAGAGAGTCAGTAGAAACAGGATCATTTTGGGTAGCGGTCAGGGCTAAGAAGACGATGACTCCAGGTGCTGCTTCACAATCGTGAGAGTGAGGGTGACAGTTTCATGAAGGCAGTTGTGGAAGGCTCTGTAAGGAGGTGAAATATGGGCTGAAATTCAAATGATCAGATAAAACCAATATTCCAAAGTCCAGATGGGAGGAGGATCTGCTCGAAGGTGGACTCCAGGCTTGGCATGTTAGGAACAGAGAGAAGGTCAGTGTGGCTGAGCACAGGATTTGTGAGGGAAGGAGAGGAACTGCCTGGGAGAGAGAAAGCAGACCCAAAGATGTGGATGGCAAGGGCTTGGGTGTAGAGGAGCCTGTGTGACTAGTTCAGTATCTGTGCAACTGGCCTTGGCTTGATTGATGGGAAATATTTGAAGACGGACTCACCATGTAAATAGCATTTGTGATTTCTTTCAACTTGTAGGGACAAAGGGAAGGTATTGAAGCGTGCTGAATGCCGAATCCATGTTGGGCATTATTATCCACCAACCCTAATGAGCCTCTTTCTTCCCAGAGCCCAGGACCAGGCCAAGTCTTCAGCACCCCTGGGCACACAGACGCTTGTGCTTCCCCTGTGTCTTTAATGATCGTCTTGCTCATTACAGTGGAAACACCAAACTCCGTGCAGCCAGAGCCTTCATGCACCCGATATTACCAATGTCTGTCTTGACTTTTGGGTGGTGGCACCATAATAAGGTCAAAATAGAGATTTAATCAAAATATCAACTTCCAAGGCAGAGGAGGTTTGTTCTTTGATGCTTTCCTTGATGACACGGGTTCTGGTCTCCTTTTCTGACGGTCTCCCTCACTGGCCTTGCTGCTTTGGCGAGAAGGAGAATTGGATGTATCAGAAAGAATTTTTATAATAAAAAAAAGTCTGTCATAAGGTTCCTCTACATATCTAGTTGAGGAAGGGGATAGAGGGGAGGCCTCCATGCTGGGCAGTTGTGCTAGGTGGACCTCCAGATTCTGAGAGTAACCTGGAATCCCACACACACCTCACATATGTATATGTACACACCACACATGCACCACAGACACATGTACCACACAGAACACATGCATACCACACATACACACTACATACACCCCATGCACACACACCTGCTCACCACCCACACACCACACAATACTCCCCCCAAACAATTCACACAATGCATGCATACCACACACATACAGCACACAGACACAGTACACACAACACAGGCACACCACACGCAGCACACACATACAACACACACACATCCCATACCACATGCATACCACACACACATGCACATAAACCACAGGTGCACAAAAAAGAGACACTGCACACACATCACACATGCACACACCATACACAACCCACTGCACCTGAGTGCACACCCATGCAGCTCACACAATTCCAAGCTGAGTGGTGTGCATGGCCATACCCAGGGTAACTTGAACTGCACCAGTTAAACAAGTGCCTCTTTTTTTTTTGCCATTCTGCAGCTGTTGCCGTCTGCCTAATTTCAGTCAATTAACTTTTACTTAAAAGCATTAAATTTCTCAGTGCTGCTGCATTAGGCCCATTGTACAGTGAATTGTGAGAGTGAAGGAGACCCATCACTCAAATCTGCCTGCCCATGTGACAGAGCCATCATTAGAGCTGCATCTTCCTGGGAACTCCAGGCACAAGACAAGGTGAGGGCGGCTGAGGGGGCCAGGTCCAGGGAACTCCAGGCACAGAGCTGGGCATCCTGAGGACCGCTGGGCCACACAGCACCATCTCGGGAGGTGGGGTGACTTGTTGTGTGGGCAGAGGGGACTTTTCCATGGAGAAAGGTTGCAAGGCTGACTTGAAGCTAGGCAGTGGAGAGACAAAGGAAAGAGTGGGAGCTGGAGTTGGGGGCACATCTGCTGGAGGGTGGAAGTGAGTGAGAAAGATCACCACAAGCTCAGGAGAAAAGTGGGTGGGGAGGCTCTTCCCTGGTCCAGCCTCCTTCAGCTCATTTCTGTTCTCCAACTGGACAATCTCAAATCAGTCTACAGGCAGGACCTGGACCCACAGCTGGGAGAGCACAAGGTCTAAACATTCAACCTAAATGCCTGGCCGTGGACTGCAGGCCCCATGGAGTCCCGCCTGCCCACCACTCTCTCCTTACCCATGCTGCTCTGGCCATGCTGGACACGGAGGTATTCCTTGAGCACTGCAGGCAAATCTTGCCTCAGGGCACAGCAGCTCCGCCCTCGCATCTCAGAGTCTCTGCTGGTTCCCTAAGGAGCGCCCATCCAGCTCCCCATACGACACTGCCTTCTCATTTATTGTGCTCATTTATTTATCTGCAGATAGAATGTTACTTCCCATTTGCCTATTCACTGCTAAATCCCCAGGGTCTGAAACAGTGCCCAGCACATAGTAGGTGCTTAATAAATATTTATTGACTGAATAAATGGAGCCCCTCAGGCCTTCAATGATAATCAGCCTCTTGTTTTCTGGCCTCATCTTCAAGGACTTCTTGTCTTTGTTCTCTGACTGGATTGGCCTCCTCTCCATCCCCAGCAAGTACTGCCCATGCCTGCCCCCGAGACTTCACATCTACTGTCCCTGTTCCATGTCACATGTGAAAGACCTCCCCTTTTTTCCACTTATACCCCACCCAGTACACACACACACACACACACACACACACACACACACACACACACAGTTTCTGCTCCTCCAGGAAGACTTCTCTGACTACACTAACCTCTAAAAGTGGTTTCTTCCTCTGAGCTTTAGTACTGTGAATGCTCCATCCCATAGGACCTCTGGGCTGATTGGCCACTGAATTACTCTGGAACCTTCTAACAGTCCAGATCCTAGCACCTTCTCTCAGAGATTTGGATTCAGGAAGCTGGTACAGGTCCTGGGCATAGGTACTTTTTAGTCTCTTTGGGTGATTCTGATTGTCAGTCAGGTTTGGGTCTCTGTCCTAGTGGTTTTACTTGGTCACTGGCTCATTTTTGACTCTCTCATGAGACAGTAAGTGGCTGGGAGGCTATCTCTGTTATTTGCTCCCTCCCTAATATCTAGCACATACAAGCAAACAGTGAGTGTCCCATAAATGCCACTTAAGAAAACACAGGTCACAGGAAGCCAGTGGGAGCCTCCCAAGTGTGGAGGAGTGAAACACTGGACCCTGTCAGAAGAAAATGTGGCCTTTGGGATTGGAGAAACGTGGGATTGTGTCCTAGCTCTAACACTCACTGATTAGGGGAGCTATGGGCAGCCAGTTTCCCTCCTCAAGCTTCACCCTTTCTTCGCGGAATGGGGCGATAGTAGCCTCCACCTCATTGGGGCGAGGTGAGGGTTCGGTGCCATTAAGGACTGTACTTGGCATAGTGTCTAGCATGCAGTAAGTGCTCAATGAATGGGTCTACTCTTTTGTTACTAAATCAAGGTTTTCCAAAAGGCAGAGGGCTCTGGCCCCTCTGTGTCTGTTCAGAGCTGACTCAGCACTGACACAGAGGCTGCATGGTTAGCTCGGCTAATTCCAGACAGGAGCGGGGCATCACTCGGGCAGCTGCAGAAGTGTGCCCCCTGCCTGTGGTCCCTCCCAGGCCTCCACCCCCACCCTGCCTGCCAATCATGCCACATGCCTCCCCCCCTGCCCATGGATCCTGGCTGTGCTGCAGCCTCACAGCACACGCAGGGCTCACACATGCTCACCCGGCTGCCCGGCACGCAGGCCCGTGTGCTGCCATGGCGTGGTGCCCACTCCTGGGCACAGCAAGGCCACTGTGTGGCCTGGCAGATGGCAGAGGGGTGGGGGCCAGGAGGGGAGTGAGAGCTCCTGCTGGGGCTGTAGGTGAGGGTAGGGGAGGAAGCATCGGCAGGGCAGGGTGGGGAAGCTTGGCCGGCAGGCAAGTGATGCTGTAATGGCTTGGGTCTGCAGAGCGGATTCCCGCACTGTGGCTCCTGGCTGGGTTTTCCTGGAGGCCTGGCTCAACCTGGGCCTAGTCATGACATCAAGGCCATCAGCTGATGAATTGAAGCCTGCAGATAATGACAGTTCTGGGATTGAAAGTCCAGGAAGCTGAATTCCCGTTTTCAGGTCTGAAACCCATCTCCACCCCAGTTCAGTTAGTTGAGTTCAACAATGGTTTTGGGAGGGTCTGCTGTAATGCCAGGTGCCAGGAACCAGGGTGTCCATCAGAAGAGCTGGACTGAAGTCAGGCAGCTTGGGACTGGTCCCAGTCCTGCAGTGGGTGAGCCATGCCACAGTTTCTCTGAACCTTTGGGAATGGGTCTGGGGCTACAGTGATGGTGAAGTAAGCAGATAGATACACTGCCTTGACAATCTGCAGGCTGCTTTAGAGAAGGTGGGATTCGCCACATGTCTTTAAGGAGAGAGGCAGGAATGACAAATATCTGAGTAGCGTCTCATGTGGAGGCAGGAGGGATGTGTCACTTGGGTAGAGCTGAAGGAGCTCACAGAAGGAGGAGAGAACTCTTTCTTTTTATTGATATATCATAGTTGTACATATTTTGAGGGGACATTTGATATTGTGATACATACATATGATGTGTCATGACCAAATCAGGGTAATTGAGATAGCCATCACCTCACATGTTGATCTTTTATTGGTGCTGGGAACATTAAAATTCTTTTCTTCTAGCTATTTTTAAATATATAGTAAATTATTGTTAACTGTAAAATCAAATATTAGAGCTTTTATTCCTTCTCTCTAACTATATTTCTGTACCCATTCACCGACTTCTCTTTATCCCTGGAGGAGAGAATTATTATAGAGACAATGTAGCAAAGCGGCAATGATCAGAGTTAGATACTGTGAATTCAGTTCTGACTTTGCCAAGTGTCAGCCACAGGACTGTTAAAAGTCAACTGACTTCTCTGGGCATCACTGTCTTCATCTGAAAAGTGGGATCAGGAGAGTTCTTTCCTTCTAGGATCCCAAGGATTTAATGAGCTCAATAAGAACAGAGCCTGGGACATAATAAGTTGTTTTCAGTACTACTATTCTGAAAGAATTGCAGAGTTCAAGAACTTACCTCCTTCAAGAAACCATCTTAATAGTTGACATATTCCATTAGCCATGGATAGTAACCATGACTGATATTTATGGAGCATTATGCCATGCTAATTTTTACAATTCACATTTGCATTTAACCCTCACAACAGCCCTGAAGGGTGGGTATACTATTATTTTTCTTTTATAGATGAGAAAAGAATAGAACCTAATTTATGTAAGATACTCAAGACCACATTGCTAGAATTTTGAACAAGGAGATTTGAGCATAGGTCATCTGACTGTAAGATGTGCTGACCTTAACTATCTCATTGTACACCCTGTCCCCCAGGGAATATTCCCAAGTATACTTCACCTGAAACAAGCCATGGAGCATGTTTCTCTAGAGAACTGACACTGGACCACCCATCAGACATCTGGTCCCCCAGAGGAGACAGAGCAGAGGCCAGTGATCCCATGACCCATGGGATCTGGCCCCCACTGCCCTCACCCTTCACTCCTCCCTGTTTACTCCACTCCAGCCCCTCTGGCCTCCTTTCTGTAGCTCAAACTCTCCAAACCCATTTCTAGCAGGGCATTTGTCCTTGCTGTCCCATTTGTCTGGGGTACTTTCCCCAGTCTTCATGCGGCTGCTCAGCATCTAGTTCTCAACTCACATGTCAGCTCTTCAGAAATGCCTTCCCTGTCAACCACTCCAGCTAAAGTTCCCACCCCCACCCCCACCAGGCCACTAGATCCCTTAGATCTGAAAGGATTTTATTGATCCATTTTCTTTCTTTCTAACTGCCTCCCCATAGGAGAATGTGAGCTCTTGAGGGAGAGAAAGGGCCTTGAGCCCTCGAGGGACACGTAGGGTCTTGTTGACCTGCTGGCTGAGGGTGCTCTCCCTAGCGCTGGGCACAGTACCTGGCTCAAAGTTTGTGCTCAATGAACCCTTGTTGGCTGACTGTCTGAAACAACCAGGACTGAGGACAGTAGGCATAGGGTGGTGTCCCACTCTGGTCTAGCACAAGTCCCCTAGGAGAGCTCTGGGTCTGGTAGAGAAGGGAAGCTGAGAGAGAGGACAGCTTCCTGCGCTGCTCACTCCTACCTTCTCTGAACACTAAGTCTGTGTCAGTGTGACCTGAGAATGAGGAGGAGAAACGCCTCCGCTAGCAAAGTCTCTTCTGAGGAGAATTGTCACTGAGTCATGATTCTTCATGGAGATTCCTGCAGAGTCCCCAGAACTCGGGAAATGAAGCCCACAAAGGGCCAGGGCCATGGCCTGGGAGCCCCAGAGACCCTCATCTTTGGTCTGGGCAGGCATCAGAAGGGAGATCTTTCAGGCCCCTGATTGATACTCCACCTAAATACTATCTCAGGGTCCTACGGACCCTCCCTCCTCAAAGGTCCTTCTACCCAAATTATGTACTCACTGCATTGGAAGCAGAAGAGATATAAGGACTCTTTGGGGATACTAAGGAGTCCTCAAGCCTAAAGACACAACTTGGGAGAGGGAGGGCCTCCTTTGGCTCTTAAGTACCCTCCCATACAGCAAGACCCTTCTTGCCCACATGAATGTGGGGAGCCTGTAGCCTGCAACATTCTCACTATATCCTGAGTTTCTGAATCACTGCTGGCTCAGAAACTGGCACAGGTGAACCACATGGAATTCCAAATCATTTTACTTTCTCTGCCTCTTTTAATTCATTTCCTTCCATGCTTCTCCTCTGTTTCAAAATCACCCTGCCATAAAGCATTAATGTTAATTAATAGCTGTGTGATCTTGGGCGGTTTCTTAACCTTTTTATACTTCAATTTCCTCACTCTTAAATGTAAATAATAATACCTACCTCACAGAAGTGATGATTTAATTTGATAATGCATTTAGAACTTAGAACAGGGCCTGACACAAAGTAAGCACTTGAAAAAATATTGTTGTTTTTACTTTTAGTTAAAGAAATGATATCTACTCTACTAAATAAATTCCAAATCTCAGTGGCCTAACAAACTAAGTTTGCTTCTTTCTTACATCACAGTCCACGGCAGGTGTCTGCTCCACACAGTGATTCAGGGATCAAGGCTCTCTCCATGATATGGCTACAGCCTCAGAATCTCATTTACTTTGCTGTTGAAAGGAGTAAAAATATGGAAGCTCTCACACAGAAGAGTTGGAGGAGTCAGGTCTGCAGGAGCATATCACTCCCATTTGTTTTCCATTGGCTGGAACTCAGCTGCATGATCTTGCCTAACCGCAGAGAATTTTGAGAAATGTAGCTTTGTGGAGTGCCTAGGAGGAAGAGGAGTGGCTTGGTGGGCAACAGGTCTATGCTACAGTTATTCTTTTTGTTTTCATGCAATATTTCCACTCAGAAACAATTCCATGTTATCTCCAACATGTCCACAGATAAAGTCCCCACATGGCCTTACCTCTTTACCTTCCTCTCACCTCTCCAAAACACACCTGCTATAGCCCAACCAGCAATCTACACACCTGATGAGGGCACAAAAAATGTGGATTGTGACAAGAATACAGGACTTCACTGTGACTTAATTTTATGGTGAGTAAAAACCATGCCAAATTATCTTCGCATTGACACCTCCCAACATTGTTCCAGGATTATATTCAGGAGCTAAGAAATGATAAAAGATTGAATCAATGTCTTTGTTCTAAAGACATTCTGAATTGTTTGATAATTGATCTGGCCAGCACAAGAATGATAATAAATGGCATTGGCCCTCAGCTTCAGCATCAGGAAAACATTTGGGAATGGTAGGGACTATGGCAAACTGGCAACACATACGCTAACTGAAAAGATGGCCGCTACTTAGTACTAGATAATGTGACCATTAAAAGCCAAGTACTACCAGATCTTATTTTGTTTTTAAAGCAAGAACGTAAAATTTTTGTGTGTAATCTCCTGTTGTTGTGTGAGACTGCATTCGGTTTCAGTGAATTTTTTTGGAGGTTCTATCAATATGTTTGCTCATTTCATGATGGGTGATTTATAAGCTCACCTGCCCACATTGCGCTGAGTGTCCAGCAGTTTTTGACCAAAAGTGGCATGATCTCTGTGCCCCACCCTCCCTACCCACCCAATCTCACCCGAGCAACTTTTTTTGTTTCCCTGAATGAAAAAAATTATCAAAGGGAAATGTTTTGCCAGCGTGGAAGAGGTGAAAACAACAACAACAAAAAATTGGCAGAGCCACTAAAAGGCATCAAAATTAACAAGTTCAAAAACCGTTTTGAGCAGTGGAAAAAACGTCTCGAGAGGTGTATTACATCAAACAGAGAGTGTTTTGAAGGTAACTGAAGTTTAAACATATAAGAATAAATGCACAATTTTTTTTCTAAAATTTCATTTTCTGGGGGTCTCCCTCATATGTATACATATTCATATGTATACCTATAAAGAGATGTATTATTGAAAGTTGGTTCATGTGATTGTGGAGACTGAGAAGTCCCAAGATCTGTAGTCAGCAAGCAGGAGATTCAAGGTTGCTAAAGTGTAGCTCTCATCAGATAGCCAGAAGGCTCAAGACTCAGGGAGAGCTGATGTTTCCGTTCAGAGTCCTCAGGCAGGAAAATACCACTGTCCCACTTCTAAGCAGTCAAGCAGGATTTCCTTCTTATCCAGCCTTTTTGTTTTAGTCAGGTCTTCTATTGCCTGGATGTGCCCCACCCATATCAGGGAAAGTAATTTGCTTTAGCCAGTCTACTGATTCAAATGTTAATCTCATCAGAAACACCCCCATCAAACACACTCAGAATAATATTTGACCAAATGTCTGGCGACTGATAGCCCAGTCATACTGACCCAAAACTAACCATCACAGAGACCTACCAAGACTACTTCCTACTGTGTAAACCTTCAGATATGGAGATGGTGTGGTACAACCCAGGGTTCTGAGTTCTTATCTCAGCTCTGGCACCCACTTGCTCTGTGATCCCAGGTAAGTCTTCCAATCTCTCTGCTTCCCATTCATACCTGTGGGGTGAGAGTTGAGTTTCATGTCCCATAGGCATTTTCCAACTTAGCAGTTCCTGCCATAAGCACTTGGAATCAAATCAGATCACATTTACCAGACACATTGCTTGTGACTTTATTGAGTCACTTGTACAAAATCTCCCAGAATAATTTATTCACGCAGTGGGATGAGATGAGGGGAAGAAAATCAATAGAACTGTGTCTCAGTCATTTTTTATTTCTAAACCACAAAGAGATTTTATTCCATTTCAGAGTACTTGCAGGCGCCTTACCTTACAATGCATCTTTACTGTCGACTTTCAAGAACGCCTAAAGAGATTCATTTCAGGAACTGAAAACCTTCACCTCACCCACAAGAAAGAGCCCTCATGGGAAACAAACTTTCCCAGAGTTTTTCATGACACTTGAGAAATTACTGGAGAAGCAAGACTGGAGAGGAAATGGAAGGAAAGCAGCATTCCCTGTCTCTCACACTTGTCTCAAAGCCATTCTGGAAAGAAATTTAAAGGCCTCTTATCTCAAATTCAATTGCTTTAAGTTGTTGTTGCTTCAACAACTTAAAGTTGTTATGCTCACTTCTTTTCCATCAAGGTAATGGGCAAAATGACACTTTGCTTAAACAGACTCGTCTCAGCAGTTGACTTCAAGGAATGTACATAGATTTTCTGCAGAAAGTGGAGCTCATCACCAATCTTGAAGTTCAGGTGCTTCTTCTGTTTTC
Organism: Carlito syrichta; assembly: GCF_000164805.1. Classification (NCBI taxonomy): domain Eukaryota; kingdom Metazoa; phylum Chordata; class Mammalia; order Primates; family Tarsiidae; genus Carlito; species Carlito syrichta. The sequence continues at coordinate 11,121 of NW_007247178.1, read as the reverse complement.
TGGCCCTAGTAGGTCAGGTGAAAAGTAAACTGAGAGGAAAAGACCTTTGATTAAGGAGTTCTGAGTCTAACCCTAGCACTAGCAGTGACCAGTCTCAAGTAGGAGATGTATCCTCTTCAAGCCTCAGTTTTCTCACCTGTAAAATGGGAACCACACTTTCTAGCTACTTTATTCTTGGAGTTGTGTAACTATCACATAAACTAACACCTGTACCTGCTAGAGTTCTTTGGTTGCAAGAAACAGAGATAAACTCAGGCTGCCGTAACAACAACAACAAAAATCCATTGGAAGCATAAAAGAGGCTCACAGAGTCCACAGGACACTTTAAACCAGGCCCAAGCATGGAGAGAGGCAAGGCTCACCTGTTGAATCACAGCTCCAAGTTCATCCTTCTACAGTCTGCTCTGTGATGCTGGGTCTAGAACTTTCCAAACCACCCCCTTTCTTTGGTTCTGCTGATAGAGGTCACTAGAGAGATACTTCCCTCTCTCCACTGTGTCTCAGATGTCCCTCTGCTTTGCTCTTTTTTTTTCTTTTTTCTGAGTTGGATTCTCACTCTGCTGCCCAGGTTGGAGTGCAGTGGCATGTTCATGGCCACTGCAGCATCGACCTTCTGGGCTTAGGCGATCCTTCTGCCTCAGCCTTCCAAGTAGCTGGAACTACAGACACATGCCACTGCGCCTAGCTAATTTTTTTGTGATTTATTGTAGAGATGAGTTGCCCAGGCTGGTCTCGAACCCTAGGGCTCAGACAATCCTCTCACCTCAGCCTCCCAAAGTGCCTGGAATACAGGTTGAGCCATCGCACCCGGCCTGGTTTGCTCTTATAAGGACACCTGTCATTGAATTCAGGGCCCATCATATATCCAGGATAATATTATCTCGAGATCCTTCACTTAAGTACATCAGCCAAGACCTTTTTATCAAATGAGGTTACATTCATAGCTTCTGGGTGAACACATCTTCTGGGGGCCACTCTCATTCAATCCACCATGAATAATGACATCTCTTATTTGTTTAATTGGGTGATTCGTTCAATTTGTAATTAGTAGGTTAGTTAGTTTCTCTCTCAAGGCCTCCACCAATCATGAATTGTCCATGAATCCTAGGGGCATAATGTAGTCCAGAGGGAACAGAAGGTCAAGCCAGCTCTCAACAGGGAAGGATCAGATTACTACTGCTGTGAGCCACAACCCCATGCCCTGACGGCAGCTTACACCCAGAATGCTGGCAGCTGCCGCTCCAGTCTCTTCCAAGTCTGGATCATTGTAGAGGCCATCTTGTTCTTGAGGGAGAGGCAGTGGTGTCATTCCTTCAGAACCAAGCTTGTCCTGGGATCCCTAGACCTGGGCATTCAGCAGTGCTGCTCAGCTTTCCTCCCCCAGCCCTCCCCCTACCTCCAGGGATCCAAGCAGCTCCAAGGATGCTGAGTCAGCCCTGAATCCATTTCTCACCACTTCTCTGAACCAAAGCTACAACCCAACCACCCAGGAATCGTCCTCTAGGGGACAGACAGGTTTCCTTCTTTACCCTTAAAGCACCACAGGTCTGACCTCATGATCTTCCTTCCCCAGACACTGGGGCCACAGCCCCTTCTCCTGAGGGAGTCTCTCAATTGAGTCCATACCTATTCTTTGAAGAGTGGTGAAGATGACTTTCAACAATTCTGTGGTAATTTTCTGGCTCTTAATACAGGGAGGAAATCCCGCAAGTTTAATCTCCGGCAGGGCATGCCTCTAGTGATTACCTGCTATTATGTGAAAAATCAAATTGCAAAATAGCTCAAAGAGTGCGATCCTATTTCAAGTAAATAGGTGTAGATCTTAGAATGATATCCATTAAATTATTTACAGCAGTTCTCTCTAGGTGATGGGATTACAGACTATTTTTATTTTCATCAGTTTCTTATCTACATTTCTAAGTTTTCTCCAATGAACATATATCACTTTTGTAATAAGGTTTTTGACGTTATGTAAAAAATAATACTAGCACCTTACAATCACATAGTGCTTTGCTGCATCTCACATCTCTAATTTTCTATCTGTGAGGTCAGGAGGTGGATATTTTTATCCCTGCTTTATAGATGAAGACTGTGAGGTACAGAAAGAGCTATGACGTGCCCAGGGTCTGAGAGCAAAGCTAGGACCAGGACTCAGGCATGATTGCCAGTTCTCAGCAACAATGGCTTCACCCATGCCTGGAACAAGCCAGCTGTGGCTGGGAATTCTCAAAGAAGGACCCAGAAATGATAGCTTTGTAAAGTCAAGACACTGCAGCTCCACAGGCAGCAATGACCCTGACCTTGGCCAGTTGGAAAGTGGGGAGGGAGGCAGGGGCAGGAGCAAAGAACTGTAGGAAGAAGCAAACTGTGAGAGAAGCCAGCCTGTTGATTCTGGATCCCCAGAAAGGGAAGGAAGCCCTGGCACTCAGAAGCAAGGAGTGAAGGGCATGGCTCCCATTGGGATGATGACCTATGTGTACTTGAGCCTGAGGTGTAAGCTAGGTCTTTGAAGTCTCAGGGGAATGCTGCTCAGTTATCTTGCAAGTAGGAGATTGCTGTGAACTGGCTGCTTGCTTGGCCCATCTGAGGCCTCGAGAAAGGACAGGCAATGACCTCCTTCCCCAGGCTTGCCTCCCATTTCTTCCTTGAGGGCGATGATGAAGATGTTTGAGAAAGTGTACAGTTCTCAAAATACTCTTCATGGATGCACACTGCCAAGCTCAGGGTAGCGCTCAATAAAGGTTTATTAAACCCATGAATTCCCTCATCCAAACACACGAGACCTCCTGAGACAGATATATGTTATCACCTCTATTTTTCCAGTAAAGAAACTTGGGCCCAGACCATGACTTGCTCAAGTCACATTAGTGAACGGTCAGGCAGGGATTTTTGAACCTGTGTCCCCTGTCTCCTAATTCAACATGCTCTCTGCTCCACACATTGGACTGTCTCTCAGAAGGCCACTTCAGAGACACCTGCATTTGCTCTTTTGCTATTAAATTGTCCTGAGGCAACATCGTATGAACATTACAGAACATGACTCCAACTGCGTTAATTAACTCCCAGGGGCTTAGCATTCTCCCAACCCCAAATCACTCCACCTGCTGAGCTACCCCATAGCAGATGTGGAAATGGAAGGCAGGATGGAGTTTAAGGCAAAGTTCTGATGGGCTGCCGGTGACCAGGAGAGAGAGGAGGTGTCTGAAGGGCTGCTGTTGTGAATAGAGCATGTTTCCCTGCGAGTGAGAGGATCCCCGCTCAGGTCTGCTCAGGCAGGAAGGAGCACGTCTGGGAAGGGTGGGAAGTGACATAATGCAGCCTGGGAGAGCCACAGCCAGGTCTCGGGGCAGCTGGAGTGCACACGGTTTCCTCCAAGGGAAAGCTTGGGACTGAGAGTTCTTCTCTTTCCTACCACCAGAGAAGGACTGAACTGCTCCCTATCAATCTCGTTTAGTTTATTAAAAATTCCAAGCCAGGAACATAATAAGCTTATCTGGACTGGTGCTCAACTCTAGACCAGTCAGCAAAGCCAGGACAAGAGTCACATGGTCAACAAGGCCGCATCTTTGAGGACATCCAGAGAAGAATCTTTGTTGTTTGACTTCTGATTGACTTTTTCATGTTTGAAGGCCGACTTTGTGTTAGGCTCCAACCTGGGTTCATTTTCTGCATGACCTCACCTGTCTTCACAACTCTCCCATGAAGTGGCTATCATCACCCCGATTAACAGAAGAGAAAGCCGAGACCCAAACAGCTTGGGTAACTGGCTCAGGTCATACAGTGGGTGAGGGTTGGCACCAAGATTTAAACTCACTTCTCCTTGACTCCAAAGCGCCTTCCTTTTCCTATATCATATTTTCTCTTTCACTCAATAGGCCTTTGAAGAGCACTTACTGTGTGCAAAATCCTATAAGGCACACACAGATAATCCAAACTGGTGCCTGCCCTTCCAAAGTCTATTTGGGATGACCTCACTCGTCCTTAAGAAGGTGTCATAGCAACACAGGAGTTACAGACAAGGTGCCAGGTGCCACACAGTGGGGGGAGGGAAAAATGTGCACTTATTGAGTACTGATTGTGTGCAAGACCCTGTGCTAAACATTTTCATGTTTATCCTCCAGACTTGCACCATCCAATCGAGTAACTGTTAAATTTAAATGAATTGAAATTAATTAAATTTAAATTTAAATGAATTAAAATTAAATTCAATTTAAAGTACACTTTCTGTCACTAGCCACAACTCAATTACTCAGCAGCTACATGTAACCACCTAGTGGGCTACCACATTGGACAGATAAGGAACATTCCTAGCATCACAGAAAGTTCTACCGGACAACACTGGTGTAGACTGGAAGCTCCAAGAGGTCACGCACTGGACTTACTTTCTGCTCTTCACTTAATATCCAGCAGTTTCAGAGTACCTGGCACATGGTAGGCATTCAACAGTGACATGAGTGAATGAATGAATAAATATATGTTATAGGCATATAATATGCATGCATATTAGATCCAAGGACAACCTCTATTATAAAACTCACTACATATTTGATGATAACTTTCTGTAAAAAATACAAGGGAAAAGAGGTAGTGTGTATGCCTGGATTCCCTGCAGGCAGCACATTTTGGGGGCAGGCCTGGGTAGGGGGAAACAGAGCCACGATAATAACTATTCTGTACTGAGTACCTATCACTTTCACTCCAACTTATCCTGTTCATAATTGTACTGACTCCTCGCAACCTTATAAAGTTTATTATGATCCTCATTTTATGGATTAGGAAACTGAGACTCAAAAAGGGTAAGTAGCCCACTTAAAATCCCACAGCAAGTAAATTTCAGAGCCTTGTAAGCCCACACTGTCACCTACCACAAAGCTCTCATCTCATTTCTTCCCTGCACAGCAGGGGCCTACCTTGCTCCAGGCATAGGCAATTTTCAGATTTGGGTTAAATATTCCCTGAGCAGGCAGATGTTCAGTGCTCTTTCAGTCCCCTAAAATCCAGCAGATCAAGTTACCAACCAACCACACCTAGGCCAGAGGTGAGACGCCTCCACAGGTCCACCTCTCCACGTGGAGGAAAATGACTCTTTCACGCCCCCTTGTGGCCAGGTGAGGCATGAGCTCAGAGAAACAGGGAGGACCATTTTGCAGTCTGACTGCCGGAAAGCACCGGGGTGGTCTGAGTGGAGGAAGGCTTGTAAAATCATCAGGGAGCTACTCCCTCTCCTAGGACTTGCGATAAATGACTTTGTCCAAGTGGCCCCGTTTTCAGGCCATCGTGGCTCTTTACCTAAGGTGTATACCTTCACCCAAAGAAAAGCAAATTACTTTTCCTTTAAGAGCTCTCATCTGGAAGTCTCCAGGGTATTTCGTTGTCTAATAGCTCTTTTCTTGCTTATTTATTTATTGCCCATATTTGATTAAAATGTATTATATTCTCAGGAGTCCCCCTCCCCCAAAGGTCACTTTCCACAGGCTCGATTTAATTAACAAGCACCGACTTGAAGATGAAAGGTAGGAAACAAAAGGTCTTCCTTATCCAATCTGAGCCCAAATAAAATCATATTAACATTTCACCTTTTGTTCCAGTGCAAGAAAAGCCTTTGGTGCATTGTATCAAAAGTTATTGAAATCATTAGGAAGAAAAAGAAAGAAAAGGAGTAGACAGTTGTGGCAATGAATTTGGATTTTCTTGCCCTTCCCTTCACATAGGAAAGAAAATGGAAGAGGAAGAGGAAGAGAAGTAGGAGGAGAGAGAAGGCAAAGGGGAGACAGAGAGAGAGAAACCCCGAATAACAGAGCTATATCCTAAGCCTTGTTTTGAAGTCAAATTAGGAAAACATACCATTTTGCAGAGAAGCATATGAATATCCTAAAACGACCTCTGTTTTTCAGAGGGACACCTGAGAATGTAAGCTCCGTGAGAGTACAGACCTCATCTGTTGGTTCATCAGCATCTCTTCAGCTCCTAGAAACATGTCTGGCACATGGAAGCAACTCACTAAATATTTGTCAAACACCTCAGCAAACAATCCGGGCAAGCTGGGCTCTCACTAAGTCTGTCTTTAGCTCATCCTGGATGCCAAGGCAAGTCACGGCTTGTCTCTGTGTCTGAACAGGTCCATCTGCAGCTAGATGCCTTGTCCTACTTCTCTGGCAGGGAGGCTGTATAAGGACAAAGCACAGAAGTGGAGACCCACGCAAAGGCCAAAGCATTACACAAACAGAAGCCTCCACAGTAGTAGTCATTCCTCACATATCCCCAGAGACTCAGCCCAAGACCATCACCCCATTTCCACCAGCACAGAAAACAAGCCAAAAGAGAGACAGAAATCAGGCTACAATCGCTACTGCAGAGGGATAAGAGAGGAATGAACACCAAACATGAACAAATTTTATTGCTCAAAGGGAAAAGGCAGCTGGCTATATATTCTGACATCTCAGATGCTTATGAAATTGCAGCAGGTCTCCACCTTCTTGCCTGGAATTCTCAAGGCAGTGAATAAACAGTGTGAGGCCCCCTGCAGAGGGCAAAAGTCACCAGGTGTGAGCTGCTGTGATGAGGAGTTTATTAAAGCCCTGTTATATCCACCTTCCTGCAGACTCAGGGTTCATCAGCAAAGAGCTCCCATCCCGGTGCGAGACCCAGGTGCCTCCCCAGCCAGGCGCTGGCTTGGCCTGTCGGAAGAGCTCTCCTGCCTGGCTCATTCCCTTTCCTCTTACAGGTATTCTGTTCTCCAACAAGGGAGGCTATTTACAGATGTGTCTTCTTCCCACAAGAGGGAAGTGCAATGTGATCCCAAAGTTGGTGGGACATTATCTACAGGATGAGGAAGTCAGATTCAGCCCAGCTAGGAAATAGCAAGGACGCTTTGACAAGCATCTCGTGGGTCCCCTCCACCCAAACCATAGACGCGAGTCCAGGTGCTTCTGAGTGCCTGACTCATAAGATCTCCAGCCTCTGCTTAAATGTTCTGATCCAAATCCAGCTGTTGGGGCAATCTGTGCTTGCTCTAGACAACCTCTGCCATCACCCTTTAGGGAAAGTGAGACAGATACGGTCCTTCATTAGTCTCCGTCTAATGAGCATTCAGGGGTTGAAGGTGTGATCCCCAGGCTTCCCCACCCACTGGCCTGCCATCTGGCCTCTCCTCTGGCTTGACTTGCCAGAGACAAGTGCACCTCATGGCAGCAGTCTTGAGCAATTCCCTTCCTCTTGCTGGACTTCAGCTAGTCATTGTCATTTATTAACATCTTGACAGGCAGAGAAGCTGACCAAGGTGTCCCATGTTTTTGAAGGATTTTAGTTGCCTCTAAATGCAAACATGATGACCCAGAAAGAGAGGTTTCCATTCTTGGGGCCACAGACACCTGTGAGAACTATGGCATTACTGAGCATCCCCTTAGAACATTCTGCAAATATGTATTGAGCACCTGATATGTGCTGGGCCCCAAGCTGGGCATTTGGGATACATCCTTGAACAACACGGAGCAAGATTCCCACCCTCACGGAGTTCACATTCTAGAGGGAAAGAGAAAATAAACAGGCACAAGGAACAAATACATTACGTAGAGTGTTATAAGGCAATCCATGTTATGGGGGACAGAGGGACTGCACTGGCTCAGGAGAGCCAAGTGGTCGGGGCCGGGTGTCGAGAGAAGATGGTGGGGCAGGTGGCAGAGTGGTCTGAGCGCTGTGGGGACAGGAGGGAAGGCAGCCAGCCCAAGCTGAGTGGAAGAAGAAGGGCGGGGCGGGGGGGGCAGGTTTTCAAGGCAGGTGTGACTCCAGGAGGGAGTAACTCTCCAACAGGAGACAGTTTGCCCGCCAAGAGCCCCAGACAGAGAAAGCGAGTGGGGTGCATCAAGCAGTTGGGTCTGGTGGCACTGGTGCTTCAGGGGGAGTGAGTTGGATGCAAAGTGGAGGCTGGGTTGTAAAGCTGCTCAGCTATAGCATGGGTCTGGAGGATGGACTGTGCCTGGAGTCCTGTGAGCGAAGTTGAGGAAGGCGGGGGAGGACAGTGGCGGCCATGCTCGCTGCTTTCCCAAACTCCCCACTTTCTTTTTCTACCATTCTCCAGGGCGGCCTCTGGTAGGCATGGCCACTTGACCAACTCTGGTCACCGAAATGAGTGTGGAAATTTCAATGTCACTTCCAGGTGGTGTGAGATTCTCTAACGACCCTGTGGGTGTCGATTACTGTCTCCTTTGGCCGGGGTACCCAACCCATGGCGTTGAGGACGGTGACCCTGGTTAGTTGCCCAGACCTGAAGCTGGTTTTGTGTGAACAAGAAATGAACTTCTATGGGACTAAGTCAGAGACTTGGGGGTTGTTCTTACTGCAACATAACTTAGCCTATGGGAACTAACACAAAGACTGTTTCAGAAAGCCCTCAGTTCCTCACTAGACTCATCTCATTCCCGGACATTGGGCAGAATCTTCCCAACCTCCATGCAATCCACAGCACCTGCCTCCTATCTCACCAGCACCCATCCGGTTCCCACCCAGCTGGGTCCTGCCACTGATGGTCATTCATCAGCCCTGGCATTTCTCCAGAACTTTCTGAAATTTCTTGAGTCTTAGGACTTCCATCCAATAGTGTCACAAGGCAAGCAAAGAATGACCCCAGTGAGCCCATTTTGCAGGGGCAGAAACTGAGACACAGGTGAGCCCAATGGCATGGCCAAAGTTGCTGTCTGAGAGGACCCAGGGATGAGCTTCAAGGCCTGTCTGGGCTGTCTGGGCTGTCGTTTTTCTGTCCCAGGACTTGAAGATTCCCATGGGACTGAGAGCCAGGTAGGGGCCACAGATTTCTAATCACTCTTTAACCACAGGATGACCCTGAATCCTCCATGCCAGCCTGCAGCCAAGTCGGAGGAAGGCAGGCTGGGGCACATCCTTGGACGCTTCTCCAGTGCTGTTTCCCTTCTGCCTGCCCCCTCTCTGCCCCAGGCACACAGGCCACCAGACAGCTTCACTAACAGGTCTGGCTGCTGCCTGCCTCACAACTTCACATCAGCTGCTTCACAGATGCAATAGCTCTGTCCCGTCCTTGTTTCTGTTCCAGATTGACTCCTGTTCGTTCTTCTGACCTTGGCCTGTGTGTCACTTCCTAGGGGTGGTCCTTCCCTGATTTCCTAGATAGACGCCACATTACCTGCTCTCACACCCCCTGTGTGACTCCCCCTGCATGTTGTCCTGATACCTGTCAGCAATGTGCTCACCTTTGGATAATGCCCACCTTCCCTCCTCGGCTGTAAGCACCATGTGGGTAGAGCCCTTTTCTGTTTTCCTAAGCCCAGGGTTCTGAACTTAACAAACCACACTACATATCTGTAGACAACATGAAAAAATTGTCAGAAGCTGTACAAACAGAAGGGATTTTTGTCTGTCTACGTTAAATGGCAATTCCACCTTGCCTGGCTTAGGCGGGATTTCATGGATCCTCTCACCGTAGGGACTTGATTGCATTTTAAATAAAAAGACCCAGTCCCTAGACACTGTGGGCAGCCTGCACCAGAGCCTTTCCCGAGTAATGAACTTCCTGGCATTATTGCTGCATTAAATTGTGCTAATCAAATGGGAAGTGGTGAGCGGTTTCCTCCCTGTGTAATCCTCCCTGAGCTGTACACCCTCAGTGGGAAAATAAAAAGGCCCACAAGAACCAGAGTTCAGGATGGGTCAAAGAGTAGTAGCAGTTTTGATTTGTGTTAATTTTGCGTGTACAAAAAACTCTGCTCATTTCTCATCATTACAAAGAGGCAGAGGCATGACAATAACATGCTGTTTGAAGAGCAATAATCAAAAGCAGAACATTTTGCTCAGACACGAAGAGGCAGAAGAAGAGTGTGCCACACTGTGCCACACAGTCTGCGTCCCTGAGAACAAAGCCTGTTTGCCAAACTCCCCTTGGAAGGACCCACACCTCCAGGTGTGTGTGGGGGTGCGGGAGTCGTGCCGTCCACACAAACTGGCTCGTGGTTCAGGATTCAGATGAACTCATCCTTCATTCTTTCTTTCAGTGAGCAGTTACTAAACTCAAAGCTGGGCATAGAGACGAGCAGGCCATGGCCCCCACTGTTGGGATACTTCAATTCCAGAAAAGGAGTGGAGATAAAATGGGCACTTGTACTACCAAGGGCAGAGTGCTGTTGTGATGGGGAGGGTCACAGATGCTGGGAAGCACAAGGGCGGGGAGGCCGTGGGGGGTGGGGGGCTAGATTGTCCTGTGTCCACACTGCCCTACTCCCACTGAACCTTGGCCTGCAGTGGGCGTGGACAACCAGCTTTTGAAATTCCCCCTCTAGAGTCAAGGGGTCTTTCAGTTTCTCGGCTCCAGAGAAATTTCCCTGACAGAAGTGTGTTCTAATGACTTCTGGTGTCAACTTGCATGCTTCAGTCCAAGTTTACAAAGATCCTTTGGAGCAGGCCAAAGGCCCACTTTGTCTTATCCCAGAAGTCAAACTGGAGAAGTTCAAGATCTCTCTTACTTCCAGGGACTCTTGGAAAGACTGTGAAGGATGCTGAGGAGGAAGAAAGGACAAGAGGGAAGCAAGACAATAGGAAAAGCAGGCTGGGGACAGGAGCACTCACTTTGATCCACTGGAGTGCTTCTCCCAGAAGAGTGAGAGGCTTAGAAGAGAATCGACAGTTCCTCTTCCGCTGCGCCGGGCAGGGCCGCCACCCCACGCTCCCCAGACGTGGCGCCTCTGGGCTGACGCGCTGCAGCCTCCAGCCCCTGCCGGCAAGGCGCCGGCAGCCCCGCGCCGCGCGCACCCCTTCCCGGCCCGGAGCCCTCTCCTTGCGCGGCCCCGCCGGGCCGTCCCGTCGCGCCCCCCACCCTCGAACTCAAGCCACCGTGGAGCTCCGCCGCCCTGAAACGTTCACCGCGAGCGGAAACTTTACCAAAGGAGACGGGGCAAGATGGCGACGGCATAGGTGTACTGGTGAGATTCTCTGAACGGACCAAGACTGCAAACTGCTGAATAGACAGACTGTAAAGCAGAGGGAAAAGTGAACAAAACCAGAAGACCCTCATAAGGAAGAACAGGTCATTGCAGAGAGTATAAAGCACCCCACCTTCCTTCAAAAACAGAATTGAGAGGGGAGGGAAAGGGGTAAAGG
>NW_007247177.1:603550-654580 GCF_000164805.1 Carlito syrichta | reverse complement strand
CATAATCAGAACACAAAAGATGAAGTCACATCTGACCCTGAAGAAATACAAAAGATCATTAGAGACTACTACGTACACTTGTATGGAAACAAACTTGAAACCAGAAGGGAATGGAAGACTTTCTGACATCACACAACCTACCTAGGTTGGAACAAGAAGAAATTGAGACCCTAAATAAACCAATAACAATCAAGGAAATCGACCACGTAATAAGAAAACTTCCTACAAAAAAAAGCCCTGGTCCAGATGGCTTTCCAGCAGAATTCTACAAGACATTTAAGGAGGAGCTGATACCAATCCTACTGAAGGTATTCCAGGCGACTGAAAAAGATGGAACTCTCCCCAAATCATTTTACGAAGCCAACATCACATTGATACCCAAACCAGGTAATGATCCAACAAAGAAAGAGAACTACAGGCCAATATCTTTGATGAACATAGATGCTAAAATTCTCAACAAGATCCTAGCAAACCGGATTCAGCAATACATCTCAAAAATCTTCCATCATGACCAAGTAGGCTTCATTCCTGGCATGCAAGGCTGGTTCAATATTCGTAAAACCATAAATGTAATTAAATACATCAACAGATGTCAAAACAAAAACCACATGATCATATCACTAGATGCAGAAAAAGCTTTTGATAAAATCCAGCACCCCTTCTTGATAAAAACCCTTGAACATCTAGGCATACGGGGAACATACCTCAAAATAGTAAAAGCCATCTACGAGAAACCCACAGCCAGCGTACTCCTAAATGGACAAAAATTGGAACCAATTCCCCTGAAAACTGGAACTAGACAAGGATGCCCACTCTCTCCCCTCCTGTTCAACATAGTATTGGAAGTCCTGGCTAAAGCAATCAGAGAAGAGGAGGCAATCAGAGGTATTCAAATAGGAAAAGAGGAAGTCAAGTTATCTCTCTATGCAGATGATATGATGGTGTACCTTGAAAACCCAAGAGAATCTGTCAAAAACCTCCTTACATTGATAAAAGCCTTTGGCAAAGTCTCAGGATACAAAATAAATGTACAAAAGACAATCGCATTTCTCTACACCAATAATAAACAAACAGAAACCCAAATAAAAAACACAATTCCATTCACAATAGCCACAAAAAAAATGAAATACCTTGGCATCTTCCTAACCAGAGACGTGAAAGACCTTTACAATGAAAATTACAAAACACTGCTCAAAGAAATCAAAGCCGACATGAACAAGTGGAAAAATATCCCATGCTCATGGATCGGAAGAATCAACATTGTGAAGATGTCCATCTTACCTAAGGCAATCTACAAATTCAATGCAATACCCATTAAATTACCAACAACATTCTTCTCAGACCTAGAAAAAACAACACAGGAATTCATATGGAAACACAAACATCCAAGAATAGCCAGAACAATCCTCAGCAAAAAAAACAAAGCAGGTGGTATCACAATACCAGATTTCAAACTTTACTATAAAGCTACAATCATCAAAACAGCTTGGTATTGGTACAGGAACAGGCATATAGATCAATGGAACAGAATTGAGATTCCAGAAGCAAAACCTCAATTTCTCAACCAACTCATCTTCGACAAAGCCCCCACCACCTACCAATGGGGAGAGGAGAACCTATTCAGTAAATGGTGCTGGGAAAATTGGCTGACCACATGCAGAAGATTGAAACAGGACCCCTATCTATCCCCATGCACAAAGGTTAACTCCAAATGGATCAGAGACCTAAATGTAAAACCTCAAACCATAAGAACCTTAGAAAAGGAAGGAAATACTCTCATGGAAATCGGAACTGGCATCCAATTCCTGTACAAAACCCAAAACCCACAGGACTTAAGAGAGAAGATAGACAAATGGGACCTTATTAAACTGACAAGCTTCTGCAAAGTCAAAGAAACCATCAAGAGAGCGGGGAGACAGCCTACAGACTGGAAAAAGTATTTGCCAACTCTAGGTCTGACAAAGGCTTAACATCCTGGATCTACAAGGAACTGAAGCGTACTGAAAAGAAGAAAACAAACAACCCCATTATAAAATGGGCAAAAGACATGAACAGACACTTCACAAAAGAAGACATTCGAGCAGCCAACAAACACATGAAGAAATGCTCAACCTCACTAAGCATCAGGGAGATGCAAATCAAAACCACACTGAGATACCACCTAACTCCAGTCAGAATGGCAATTATCAACAACTCAAAAAATAACAGCTGCTGGAGAGGGTGTGGTGAAAAGGGAACACTTCTACACTGTTGGTGGGAGTGTAAACTAGTGCAACCTCTGTGGAAAGCAGTGTGGCGATTCCTAAAAGCTCTAAAAATTGACCTTCCATATGACCCTGCAATCCCCCTACTGGAAATATACCCCGAAGAACACAAATCACTCTATAAAAAAGATACCTGCACACGTATGTTTATCGCAGCATTGTTCACAATAGCAAGAACCTGGAAACAACCATGCTGCCCATCAAAAGAGGACTGGATTAAAAAAATGTGGTACATATACATGATGGAATACTACGCAGCTATAAAAAAGAACAAAATCATGAATTTCGCTGCAACCTGGATGGAACTAGAGTCTATAATACTGAGTGACCTCTCACAAAAACAAAAATCCGAATATCACATGTTCTCACTCATATAATGGACCTTGAACATCCAATGCAATACTATGAGAAAATGACGGATGGTACTGGGAAACTATGGGGGGGAGGGGGATGGGATTAACAGTAGCAAATATCTGTCGGGGGATGGGAAAACACTTCTTATCTACAGGGTGCCTGAATGTAACGTCATTGTACACCTAACCCTTAACTGTACCCCACAAAACCATAATAAAAAATACTGATTAATGAAAAAAAATAATAATAATAATGAACTCCATCTTGTGGCCATTCCTGGAATTTCAGGTTCCTTTCCTTTTTTGTTTTTTTTTTAAACTGGCATGTCCCAAGCACCATGCTTTTGGTTTGTCACTGCAGCGGGGAGCTGGCTCCAGTCTCCAGACCCTCTTCTCCACTCTCAGTGCAGGCTGATGGGGCTGCTCTCAATGTGGGTCAGATGCCCCACAGATTGCTGGGGGAAGTGGGGTGTGAATCAGATCAGGATTCACCCTGACTTGGTGGCTACTGTTGCTGCTAGGTCTCCTACTTGGATCACATGTGTCTGTGTTTGGTCCAACCTGGAGTAGAGTGTCTATCTCTGGTATCCTGCTCTTGAAGTATCCTCTCTGAGTCGATGGTCGATCCCAGAGAGGGTGCAGAAATCACCCCTTGGTCTCAGGATGGAGACTGCTCAGAGATGGGTCAGCTAAAGCAGGTCTCTGCCCAGTCCTGGACAGAGACAATAGTAGCGATTCATATCTGTTTCTCCAGTGGGTTCAGCCCCAGATTTCCTCCCACACTTTCTCTATGGTCCCTGCAGGTGGTGGTGTGGGCCAGGTGCCAGGTGCTGAGGATCAGCTGATCTCTGCTGCCTTTTCCTGAGAGATACTCCAAGAATGATGGATGATCCTGCATGTGGGGAGCACTGATTTCAGAGCAGTGGTAAGTTGCAGCCGCCTCTGCAGCCTAGCCCCGGGTGCTTGATACCATGTCTCTCCTTGGTCAGACATTTGTTCACCCACTAGCACATACCCACCCCCACAGATTCGTCCTTATGGATTCTCATCCATGCAGAGACTTTCACACTCCCAACAGTTTCATTGCCATCTTGCCCTAGCTTGAAAATAAAATTTAAATATAGAAATAAATATAGTAGCTCACCTGTAACTTAGTACTGTTACTTTAAATCTGTATATTAAATATGCATATATATATATATATATATATATATATGAATGTTAAATATCTCCCTTTTATACACTGGGCAGTGTGAACATGTAGATATAAAACCAGGGACTTATGGCTTTTTAGACATATATGGAAGTGTTTGAGACTTGCAGGTTATAATCTACTGGACCAAAAAATGAAAAATCATGGTAAAATTAAACTAAAATATAACATTATATAAACTTGATCAATAGTTATTTAAAATTTACAAATACATTATATTTGAAAAAAAGACTTAAAAAATTCTGAAGCAGATACCATGACTGCTAAATAGCAATCAGAAATTAAATGAATTAGTCAGGTATAAATAACTTAAAAAGGAAAATTGCAATTTTTTTTTTACATTTTTATAAAAATAATATCAACTGAGGGATGCAAGAACATTTTAATAGATTTTTAAAATAACTTATTTTTAATAACTATTTACCTGATGTGGCTTTGTAAAAAAATAATTTTCCTTTTAGTGGGGTGATACTTGGTCTTTTTTCACGATGACTTATTTAATCTTCTCCTGGAGTGTGTCCTAATGTTGGATACTTAAAGGGACTTATTGGCAGGAACATTATTTTTGTTATGTTTATTTGAAGCATCTTAGGTATTTGGTTTCCTTCAGTCTATGACCTCTGATGTTAATCATTATTTCCTTTTGTAGTCTATATTTATTTTCACAGATGATTACCTATCTTTATATTTCCTTCTTTATATATGTTACTATAATGACCCAAAGAATAATTTTTGACAAAACCTGTGGCTATCTTTGCAGTTCCTGTTTTTTCAAGATATATCCACTGATTAATCCTCTGTTAGCCCAAGAGATAATATAATGGAGTGAAACAACATAGAATTTAAAAAGTTAGAATAGATTCAAGCTCCACCTGTCATTCACTGACCAGTCATCATGCCCTAATTGGGAATAGTGATGCCTGATCTGCCTTTGAACATGCTAGTCTTTCTGCCTGGAATGCCTCAAGCCTACAGACAAAGTTCAACTGTGCCTTCAAAACCCAGTTAAGAGGTCAACACTTATAGGATGCCTTCCCAAACTCTTCCAGGTAGAGTCAATTGTTTTTTCTCTGTGTCTCATACATACTGCTTCTCACAATGATGTAATTCATTTATTTTTCATGCCAGTCACAAGGCTATCATAAGCATAAAAGGAGACTTATAAATCACTTTGCTTATGGGAGGTGGTATTGTTAATTGGTTAGAAGAAAAGTATTTAGTAGCTTTCACTTACAGTATTTCATCATTTCCAAGATGCACTCTGTCTTGTGCATGTAACATCTCAGAAACTGAAGTACAAATTGCAACTGATTGCATGTTGTAGTTTAATTAGCCACATTTTTGGCTCCTATGAGTAGCTGATAAGATAATAATGGCACTGTCACTTTAGATTAGATGATAATACAACACTAGCCATGTGAACCATAGGAAATTTACTTAAAGCTCTGTGCCTTACATCCACAATGATATAATAGAATGATTTCTACTTTATAGAAATGCTAATAGGATTAAATTAAATAATATGCATAACTCTTATCACATAATACTTGGCACATAGTAAACTGCAAAAATAAAATTCTGTTCTTATGCTTTAGCTTATATTATTTTATATTTCTACTTACTCTATGTGAAATAGGACAGAAAATATATTAGAATCATTTTTATAGTAATAATAGTATATGATTTTGCGATCACTTAGTTATTAGTATGATTATTCTAATTATTATATGGTGCTTTATTTATTTATTTTTATTGTGAAAGATAATCATGGGTAGGACAGGGAAATAAGTGTGGGGGAGAATAGCAATATGTATCTGCAAAATGCTTTATAATTTTTGTCCTGCCTGATACTGCTGGCACCTGTTGCAACCATCCAGGAGCCTAAGAATAGGCCTGCCCCACCTGCTGCCTGCTGTCTCTGCTGGCATTTGTGCATATTTACTGGGGACCTGGATATTGGTCCATACCACCTGCCACAGATAGCACCCACATGCACCATCTGGTAGCCTGAGAATAGGTATGCCCAACCTGCTACTGCCACTGCCTTTGTGTATCTTCCTGGGACCTGGCTTGCCTGTCACTGCCAGCACCCACACACACTGTCCAAGGGCTTGAGGATGAACCTGTCTCATCTGCTGCCCCTGCCCATGTGCACTGTGCAGGGGCTTGGGAGTTGGCCTGCTCTGGCTGCCACTACTGATGCATGTGCAAGCCATCCAGGGACTGAAGGCTAGGCCTACCAAACTCACCATGAGCAATGAGGGAGCTGGAGACTGGTCCACCCAGAGGGCTGCCACCACCAGTGGCTCCCATGTGTGCCACTCAGGGGCCCAATGATTGGCTCATCACCACTATTGCCATTGCCAGCACCATACATAACCCCTGAGGGCCTGAGAGCCTGTGTGCCTGGTCTGCTTCTGCTACAGTCAGCTCTGGGACATGATGCCTGGAGACTTGCAGACTGGCCCTCTTGAACCTTCCCCTGCTGGTGCCCATATAAGCCACCTAAGGGTCTGAGGATTGCACTTGCTGGGCTGCTGTTACTACCACTAATACCTGAAGACTAGCACGGTGTCCTCATCCAGATAAGCCTCACCACAACTTCCACTAACAACTGCCACCCAAGCCATTGAGGAACACCTAGACATCACCAGTACTGATTATAGTCAAAAAATTTTATGAAGACTATACTACTACACCCACCCCGAACCAAAGCCAAGGCATACTAACCAATTAACACTAAAAATATGTCTAAAAAAAAGTCTTTACCTGTGAAAGTCAATTAGATATAAATCTAAGGACACAAGTAACATGAAAAAGCAAGGAAACGTGACATCCCCAATGGAACACAGAAATTATTTAGTAACAGATTCCAAAGAAAAAGAAATCTATGAAATGCCTGTAAAAGAATTTAAAATAATGATATTAAAGAAACTCAGTGAGATACAAAGAATCCAGATAAACAATACAAGCAAATCAGAAAAACTATTCATGATCTGAATGAGAAATTAACAAAGAGATAGATACAAAAAAAAGAACCAAGCAGAAATCCTGGAACTAAGAAATTCAATAAATAAACTAAAAAATATAATATAAAAAAATCCAGTCAAGATCTTCAACAGGGGACTTTTGGCAAGATGGCAGTGAAGCAGTTTGGTCCGTGAGCCCCACTGCAAAAGAGAACACCCATAAAGACTCTTGCTCTTCCCTAGGAGCTGCGGCTCTCATCATTGCCAGCCTGCTCTTCACACGCTGCTTGGCTGCTGCCTCAGCCACTGCCGCCACTGCCACAGTTGACTCTCTCCTACCTGAGGTGACCCACAGCTCCTGGACCTGTGAAGCCCCCCACAAGCACTGCACTACTGAAACCACTGCTGCTCCTGCCACTGCCATGCCCCATCCCTCACCCAGAGGCAGGCTTGTGAGGCTCCTCCCACACACCGCTGATGCCATGGCTGCCACTGCTGCTGCCATTGCCTGCTTCCTCCCACCTTGAGCAGCCTCCAACTTCCGCCCAGCCTGGCCCGAGTAGCCCAGTGCTACGCTGACCTGCATTGGCCCAGCAGTCTCAGGCTGCAGCGGGAAAAGGAGATCAGCTGGGCCGTGAGACCAGCTCCACACAGCTCGGCCTGTCTCCCAGCTTGGGATCCAGGGTAACAACATCAAAATAGGAAGGACAGAAGCCCCTCCCCCATACTAGATAGACACAGGTCAGATCTGAGTGGCAGATTTGGCAGGCAGCTCAGATCTGAACCACACTCCACAGCAGGCCAGGGGCAACTGACCCTAACTGTGAACAACTCTACCAGCCCGCAATGAGAGCTAGAAATCAGAGCTGAAAGGACACTGGATTTAAAAGAAAAGTCACAGAGTGTGCTTGGTTCTCCTCTTTTAATTTTAATTTCTTTTTATTCTTTGTTTGTCTTACCCATCTTTTTTTGCCCTTTTCTCTCTCCTTACTATTATCAATAATGTTTTCATACTTGCTTTGGTTCTGTTAGTTTACTGACTTTATTCTATTCTATTTTTTTTTCTCTTTAGACCTTATCTTTGTATAGGGGTATAGTACACCAATAAGAAGGCTGGTTAGATTGCATGCCTGTATGATTGTATGTTTTAGTTTCTTCATATGTTTGTTGTTGTTGTTTTTATTTTTACTTGTATCTGTCTCTGTATCTCTTTTCATTTGTTAGTCGGCACGTTTGTCTGTTTTCCCTCTTACACTTCTCTCTTTCCACCTCCCTCTTCCCCCCACTCCCTGTTCCATTCTTTTCTCTCTTCTTACCTCATCTTGCTTTCAGGGAGTAAACATATAACCCCACTGCAGGGACAGATTGCAAGGCAGTGGAAATTGGGTTTCAGATTATCCACATACCTGTTGGTGGATACTGGGATCTGCAGATTGATTTTGAATCACAGCTCCCCCCTCAATTAAATCTCAAAACTGCAAAAAGTATCACCCCCAGCCTACAGTCCAGCTCCAGAATTGAACAAAGCCAGAGGATATACATAAGGAAGAATAGGAGATTGAACAAACAGAAGTAAAAGCAACCCTGCCACCTCTGAACAACATAATTAAAGAAGATCGGAGTGGAGGGGCAGAGAGAACAAGTAAAAAGTGAGGAGGAAAATCTACAGAAATGAAGAAAAAGCAAAAGAAGAATATAGGTCTCACACAGACCCCTGGGAGGTCAGACACCAAGAAAACAGAAATTGGAATGCAAACAATGAGGAGCACCCAGAATGACTGGTCACATAAGACAAATACAGACATCAAGACATTAATAGAGAGAATAAGAAGAACTGAAGAGAGAAAAGAAGAAAATAGGAAGGAGGTGATAACTGAGATAACAGCAGTAAAGAATACTGTGATTGAAATAAATAACAAACTAATAAGTATGGAAAGCAGAATTAGCCAAGCAGAAGAAACAATCTCAGAGCATGAAGACCAAAATACAGAACTAACCCAAACTGTCAAAAACATAGAAAAAAAGCTTTAAAAGACAGAACAAAATCTTCAAGAGATGAATGATTACTTCAAGAGACTGAACCTAACAGTAATTGGACTTCCTGAGGCAGAAAGAGAGACAGAGACCACACTGGAACAAACATTCCATGAACTCAGTCAGGAAAATTCCCTCATCTCATCAGTGATGCAAAAAATTCAAACACAAGAGATTCCGAGAACCCCTGCAAGACAACAAATAGAAGACCAACTTCCAGACACATAATAATTCACCTAAACAAAGTAGGTATAAAAGAAAAAATCCTAAAGGTAGCAAGAGAAAAAGGTCAGACTACCAGGGAAGACCAATTAAAATAGCAGTAGATTTATCTACAGAAACCCTTCAGGTTAGGA
This sequence comes from Carlito syrichta, assembly GCF_000164805.1. Taxonomy (NCBI): domain Eukaryota; kingdom Metazoa; phylum Chordata; class Mammalia; order Primates; family Tarsiidae; genus Carlito; species Carlito syrichta. The sequence goes on along the minus strand of NW_007247177.1, from coordinate 645,391 downwards.
GAGCTTGGAACCCAATATTCAAAGTTCTCAAAGATAAACAATTTCAAACAAGAATAACCTACCCAGCCAAAATAAGCTTCATCAGTGAGGGAGAATTAAAATCTTTCCAGACATGCAATCCTTAAGAACTTATGCTGCCTCCAGATCACCTTTACAAGAAACACTTAAAGTATTAAACACAAAAGAAAAGGAGAAAACAACAACAATGTTCTTCACAAGAGGACAGGGAAAAGATGGAAAACACACATGAATCAACTCAAAAACCAAAGGAAAGACAACAAACAGGAACAACAACAACTCTATAAGAATCTTATGACAGGAATAAACCACCACATTTCAATAATTAGCCTGAATGTGAATGGACTAAACTAAATGCATCACTGAAAAGACACAGAATGGTAGACTGAATAAGAAACCATGACCCCATTATTTGCTGCATCCAGGAGACTCATCTACTACAAGGGACACACACAGACTCAAAATTAAAGGATAGAAAATGAGTTTCTAGGTAAATAGATCACAAAAGAAGGCAGGAGTTGCAATCTTAATATCAGACAAAACAACCTTAAAGCTATCAAAAATTTTAAAAGATGCAATGGACACTATATAATGATAAAAGGTTTAATCCATCAACAAGAAATATCCATCCTAAACATATATGTACCCAAAACAGGAGCACCAGCATTTATAAAACAACAACTAAATAAACTAAAAAAAGATATTGACTCTAACACTATTAAGCAGGGGACTTAAATACCCCACTGACAGTCCTAGATAGATCATCGAGGCAAAAAATCAACAAGGAGATTCAGAATCTAAACTTGACACTTGACCAAATAGACTTAGTGGATACCTACAGATTATTCCACCCAACAACCACAGAATATACATTCTACTTATCACTACATGGGACATACTCCAAGATCAATCACATCCTTGGCCATAAATCAAGCATAAACAAATTCTATAAGGTTGAAATTTTGCCATGCACATTCTCAGACCACAGTGGAATAAAAATAAATACAAAACTAACAATATTTCCACAAAGACATGGACACTAAACAGCATGATGCTGAACAATAACTGGGTCAGCACTGAAATCAAAGAAGAAATTGAAAGATTCCTGGAAACAAATGAAAATGAAGAAACGTCTTACCAAAACCTCTGGGATGCCATGAAATCAGTTTTAAGGGGAATTTATATCTCTATGAGCACACATCAAGAAAATGGAAAGATCACAAGTGGAGAGCCTAACAAATCACCTAAGGGAGCTAGAAAGAGAAGACCACTAAAACCCCAACTTTAGCGAAGAATCCAAATAAAAAAATAAGAGCCCAAATATGGGACATAGAGGTCAAAAATATCATAGAAAACCTCAACAAAACAAAAAACTGGTTCTTTGAAAGAATTAACAAGATTGATGGGCCCCTAGCCAGAATGACCAAGAAAAAGAGAGAAAAAGCCCAAATAAACACAATCAGAAATACAAAAGATCAAATCATAACTAATCCCGAAGAAATACAAAAGTTTATCAGAGACTACTATGTACACCTATATGGAAACAAACTTGATAAGCTAGATGAAATGGAGGACTTTCTGACATCACACAACCTCCCCAGGTTAAAGCAAGAAGACATTGAGACACTAAATAGACCAATAACAACCCAGGAAATTGACTCTGTCATATGACAACTACCTTCAAAAAAAGCCTTGGACCGGATGGCTTTCCAGCAGAATTCTACAAAATGTACAAGGAGGAGCAAATGCCAATCCTATTGAAAGTATCCCAAGCAATTGAGAAAGATGGAATTCTCCCCAAATCATTTTACAAAGGTAAAATTACACGGATACCCAAACTGGGTAAAGATCCAACCAAGAAAGAGAACTAAAGGCCAATGTCCCTTATGAACATAGATGCAAAAGTCCTCAACAAGATTCTAGAAAATCAGATCCAAAAATATCTCAAAAATCTACCACCATGACCAAGTAGGTGTCATTCCCAGGATGCAGGGCTGGTTCGACATTCACAAGACCATAAATATCATTAAATACATCAACAGATATAAAAACAAGAACCATGATTATCTCATTAGATACAGAAAAACCTTTTGATAAAATCCAGCATCCCTTCTTGATAAAAACCCTCAAACACCTAGGCATAGAAGGAACATACCTCAAAATAGTAGGTGCCATCTATGACAACCCATAGCTAACATATTTCTAAATGAACAGAAACTAGAATCATTTCCCCTGAATACTAGAATAAGACAAGTCTGCCCACTCTGCCCACTCTCACCCCTCTTGTTCAATATTGTGTTGGAAGTCATAGCTCAGGCAATTAGACAAGAGAAGGAAATCAGGGGTATCCAAATAGGAAAAGAGGAAGTCAAGTTATCCCTCTAGGTTGATGATATGATCCTATACCTTAAAAATCCAAGAGAATCTGTCAAAAACCTGCTTGCACTGATAAAGGACTTTGGGAAAGTCTCAGGGTACAAGATAAATGTGCAAAAGACGGTTGCATTCCTTTACACCAAAAACAAACAGGCAGAGATACAAATAAAAACACAATCCCACTCACAATATTCACCAAAAAAAATGAAATACCTCTGCATCTTCCTAACCAGAGAAGTTAAAGACTTTTACAATGAAAATTACAAAACACTGCTTAAAGAAATCCAAGAACACACAAACAAATGGAAAAAATATTCTATGTTCATGGATAGGAAGAATCAACATTGTTAAAATGTCCATCTTACCAAAGGCAATCTACAGATTCAGCGTAAAACCAATTAAGCTACCAACATCATTCTTCTCAGACCTGGAAATGACAATACAGAAATTCATATGGAAATATAAACGACCATGGATAGTTAAACAATCCTTAGCAAAAAAACAAAACAGAAGTCATCATACTCCCAGACTTCAAACTTTGCTATAAGATGACAGTATCAAAACAGCCTGGTATTGGCACAAGAACAGGCACATAGACCAATGGAATAAGACAGAGATTCCAGAAGCAAAGCCTCAATTCCTCAACCAACTCATCTTTGACAAAGCCTCCAACAACGACCACTGGGGAGAGGAGAACCTATTCCGTAAATGGTGCTGGGAAAACTGGCTGATCATATGCAGAAGATTGAAACAGGACCCCCTACCTATCACCATCCACAAAAATGAACTCTAAATAGATCAAAGACCTTAATGTAAAACTTCAAACTATAAGAATCTCAGAAAATGTAGGAGACACCCTTATGAAAATTGGAACTGGGAACCAATTCTATTCAGAACCCTAAAGTCCAATACCTTAAGAAGTAAAATAGACAAGTGGGACCTCACAAATTAATGAGCTTCTGCAAAGCAAAAGAAACCATCAAGAGAGCAGAGAGACAGTCCACAGAATGGGAAAATATATTTGCCAACTGTATATCTGACAAAGGTCTAACATCTAGGATCTACAAGGAACTCAAATGCACCAAAAGGAAAAAAACAAACAGCACCACTATAAAGTAGGCAAAAGACATAAATAGACATTTCTCAAAAGAAGATATATGGGCAGCCAACAGACACATGAAAAAGTGCTCAGCCTCACTCATCATCAGAGAAATGCAAATCAAAACCACATTGAGATCACCTAATCCCTGTAAGATTGGCCATCATCAATAAAACAAACAAGAGATGCTGGCAAGGGTGTGGAGAAAAAAGAATGCTTCTACACTGCTGGTGGGAATGCAAACTAGTACAACCTCTTTGGAAGACAGCGTGACAATTCCTGAAAGAACTAGAAACTGACCTTCCAAATGCCCCAGCAATTCCCTATTGGGAATATACCCAGAGGAACTCAAATCATTCTACAAAAAAGATACCTGCACACGTATGTTTGTTGCAGCTCTATTCACAATAGCAAAAACATGGAAACAACCATGTTGCCCATTGAAGCTGGCCTGGATTAAAAAAATGTGGTACATATACATGATGGAATATTATGCAGCCATAAAGAAGGACAAATATATGGACTTTGCAGCAACTTGGATGGATTTGTAGTGGACCGTACTCAGTGATTTATCACAGAAACAAAGAACAGAGTTCCATATGCTCACTCATACAGACCTTGATCAATTATAATGCAATAAGAAAGTGATTGGCAGCCGGACTCGGTGGCTCAGCCTGTAATCCCATGCTGAGGCTGAGGTGAGTGGATTGCCTGAGCCTGTGGGTTCGAGACCCACCTGGGCAACTTGGTGAGACTTCATCTCTACAATAAATAAAAAAATTAGCCGGGAGTGGTAGCACACACCTGTAGTTCCAGCTACTTGGAAGGCTGAGGCGGAAGGATCGCCAGAGCCCAGCAGGTGGAGGCTGTGGTGGCCAGGAGCTACCACTGCACTCTAGCCTGGGAGACAGAGTGAAACTCTAACTCAAAAAAGAGAGAAAAGAAGGAAGGAAAGAAGGAAGGAAGGAAGGAAGGAAGGAAGGAAGGAAGGAAGGAAGGAAGGAAGGAAGGAAGGAAGGAAGGAAGAAAAAGATTGGCAGTAGTGGGAAACTGTCAGGGTAGGGGGGTGGGATTGGCTGTTGAGGGAAACTTCTAGGGGAGGGAAGGGCATACCTTATCAACAAACTGTCAACCACTGGGGAGGCTGAGGCAGAAGGATAACTAAGGGTACCTGCATGATCACTGTTTATATACCTAACCCTGAAATGTGCCCCACATCTTTATAATAAAAATTTTTTTAAAAAGATCTTCACCAATAGATTGAAATAACCCAATCTGACCCCCAAAAAGAAAGAATAGAAACTGAATGAAGAATGCCTGTGTGGCATATGGGACACAAAAAAGCAACTAAATATCCAAATTTTGGGAATTCCAGAAGCAGAAGAGATGAGCAAAGTCATAGAAAACCCATTTGCTAAAATAATAGCTGAAAACTTCCAAAGTCTTGCAAGAGACATAGACATCCAGATACAAGAAACTCAAAATCCCCAAATAGATTCAATCTAAAAAATGTCTTCTCCTAAGCACATTATAGTCAAACTGTCAAAAGTCAGTGACAAAGAATGAACTCTAAAACAACAAGAGAAAAGTGTCCAGTCACATATAAGAAAGTCTCCATCAGGATAACAGTAGATGTCTTAGCAGAAGAGGAGACTGGGATGAAATATTCAAAACATTGAAAGAAAAACACTTCTAGCTAATTAAACTATAGCCAGCAAAGCTATCCTTCAAAAATGAGGGAGAGATAAAGTCTTTTCCAGACAAGAAATGCCTGAGGGAATTCATCACCACTAGACCAGTCCTACATAAATGTGTAAGGAGGTCATACATCTGGAAGGGAAAGGAGGATATTTAAGGATATGTACCATCATGAGAATATACAAAGTATAAAACTCACTGGTAGAATAGATGCTCAAATGGGGAAGAAAAATGAGTCAAACATTATCAAGTGGAATTTATCCCAGGGATGAAATAACGATTCAATGTATAGAAACCAATAAACGTGATACATCATATCAACAGAATAAAGACAAAAGTCATATAATCAACATACAAAAATCAGTGGGGTTTCTGTACACTAATAACTAGCTGAAAAAGAAATCAAGAAAACAGTTCCATTTATGAGAGCTACAAACAAACACCTGGGAATAAACTTAAGCAAGAAGGTAAAAGACGTCTACAAGGAAAACTATAAAACATCAATGAAAGAAATAAAGAGGACACATATATGCAAAGTAGAAAGACATCCTATACTTGAGGATTAGATAATTAATATTGTGAAAATGACCACACTACCAAAGCAATCTACATACTCAATGCAATTCCTATTGAAATACCAATGCCATTCTTCACATAAATAGAAAACACAATTCTAAAATTTGTATAAAACCACAAAAGACCCTGGATAAGTTGGAGATATCACATTCCTTATTTTCAAAATATACTACAAAACTATAGTAACCAGCATGATTTTGGTATAAAAACAGACACATAGATCAATGAAATAGAATAGTAAACCCAGAAATAAATTCATGAATTTATGGTCAACTAATTTTTAACTAAAAGAATCAAGAACATGCCTCAAGTAAAAGACACCCTCTTCAGTAAATGGTGCTGGGAAAAGTGGATATCTATATGTAGAAGAATAAAACTAGACCCCTATCTCTCATCATATACAAAACTCAACTGAAAATAGATTAAAGAGTTAAATGTAAACCACCAAACTATAAGACTACTAGAAGAAAACTAAGGGAAACACTTCAGAACATCAGTCTAGGCAAAGATTTTATGACTAAGACTTCAAAAACACAGGTAACAAAACCAAAAATAGACAAATGGAACTATGTTAAAGTAAACAGCAAAGGAAACAATCACAAAAGTGAAGGGAAAGCCTTTAGAATGAGAAAAAATATTTACAAACTGTTCATCCAACAGGGCACTAACATTCAGATTATACAAGGAACTCAGCTCAACAACTAAAAACCCCAAATAATTCCATTTAAAAGTGGGAAAATATCTGAATAGAACTTCCTAAAAAAAAAAAAAAAAGACATGCAGATGGTCAATAAATACATGAAAAAAACTGCTCAACATCACTAATCAGCAGGAAAATGCAAATCAAAACAATGAGAAATTTATCTTACCCAAGTTAGAATGGCTGTTATCAAAAAAATGAAAAGCAAGAAATTATGGTGAGAATGCAGAGGAGTGGGAACTCTTATGCACTGTTGGTGGGAATATAAATGAGTACAGTCATTAGAGAAAACAGTATAGAAGTTTCTCAAAAAACAAAAAATAGATCCATTGTATGATACAGCAATTCCACTGCAATAAATTAGTATGGCAAAAGAATACCTGCCTTCTCTTGTTTATTGCAGCACTATTCACAGTAGCCTAGATTTGGAACCAACCTAAGTGTCTATCCTTAGATGAATGAATAAAGAAAATGTAGTATGTATACATGATAAAACATTTTTTATGACTGAATAGCCATAAAAAGAATAAAATCCTATCATTTGCATCAACATAAGCGAAACTGGAGGTCATTGCATTAAGGACAAAAGCCAGATATACAAAGACATATGTAAATGTTCTCACTCTTAAGTGGAAGCTGCAAAAGTTGATTTGGAGTTAGAGAGTAGAATGAGGGTTCCCAGAGGTTGGGAAAGTTTAAGATGGGGGGTGAATATAGGCCTGTTAATGGATACAAACATACAGCAACATAGAAAAAATAATCTCTAGTGTTTTATAGCACAGTCGCGTGACTATCCTTAATTGATTGTATTTTTCATAATAGCTAGAAGACAAGATTTGACATGTTCCCAACACAAGGATAAATATTTGAGGTGATAGATATCCTAATTGCCCTGACTTGATCATTCCACATTATATGTATGGATCAAAATATCACAAACACTCTATTAAAATGTACAATTATTATGTATCAATAAAAAAGTCTAGAAGTTGAAAAAATCATCTTAGACTTTCTGCTGTGTAACATTAAAATGTCTCACCCTAGCCGGGCTCGGTGGCTCAGCCTGTAATCCCGCGCCTTTGGGAGACTGAGGTGAGTGGATTGCCTGAGCCCGCGGGTTCGAGACCCGCCTGGGCAGGCGAGACCTCATCTCTACAATAAAATCAAAATATTAGCTGGGTGTGGTAGCGCGCACCTGTAATTCCGGCTACACGAAAGGCTGAGGCAGAAGGATCGCCGGAGCCCAGCAGGTTGAGGCTGCGGTGGCCGGGAGCGGCCACTGCACTCCAGTCTGGGCGATGGAGTGAGGCTCCAACTCAAATAAATAAATAAATAAATAAAAATAAAATGTCTCACCCATATGAACTGAATAGACTGTATGAAAGCATTTTTACTAATTTTATTTGTATTAAAAATGCATGTATTATTAGTGTTTGGCTACTTAAATATTCAAAATTTTGAAGAAATGCAAAGATTGATGAAGTGTTAAGAACCCTGAGACATTGTAGGAGAAATGCTAATCAGACATCAGAGAGGAGCTCACGAAGATGGAGACTGAAATGGAGCTCTAGGGCAAAAGGAATCAGAGGAGGAAGAAGAAAGGGAACTTCTGAAAATGAGAAGAGTAAAGTGTCAGAGGGCTCATCAAAGAAGAGTTCCAGGTATAAATACTTAACTAGCTGTAAACAGTGAGGACAAGGGTAACATATAAGATGAGAGTACTACTCTGTGGACTCTATTTCATGATACTGGAAACGAAAGAAGTGCATTGGATAAATATATTAGACGCAGTGTTAGGAGGATATTTCACTGAAACATCTGCTCAGTTCTGAGAAGCCGTTCTCATTGCATAAATGAGATGAAAAAAAAAAAATCCAGACAATTTGTGTACAAGAGAGCACTGAGATGAATTACCATCAGTAATAATAACAAACCATGCAACTTTCTGGAGCTAAACAATTATACCAATTAAATATTGTAGCTAAGATCGTTAATTATGTTTCTTACAGAGCACAAATATGAATTACTTAAAAATGCTTTATGCTTTCAAAACGATTTGGTAGTCTTACCCTCCTTTGATCACTACATCTTCTCCATGACATAAAAAGAGAAGTGTTAGCCTCGATTTATAAAGAGGAAGAGATTGAGTGACTTAACAATACTCAGACACTTAAAATTCCTGGCCCAGAACTCTCTTCTGTGTTTGAAATTTTACCCACACTCACAGCATCAACTACCTTTAGATTGCCATTTCTATTTCCAGACTATACTCTTTCATATTTCTAAGATGCTTTCACTGTGTCATTCCATCACCCCCAACTCAACATGCCTTATGTGAACGTGCCATCTTTTTCCCTGCACCAAATCCTTTAGAGTTTACTCCTTAGGTTAACTTCTTTCAGCAGCACAGTAACCCTCTCACAGCAATGTGGAGTTATATTTATCTCTCCCCTTCTCCTCAATATCCTGCCTCTTAGTTTATCAATACCAATATCTTTCTATTAATCCTCTCAGGTGTGTGATTTAAAAAAAAAACAAACCCGCCACTACTATTGTTTCCTAGGCAGCCTATTTTCAATAGTTCTTTGTTCTCCAATTCTGTACTTGACCAGATTAATCTTTATAAATTTCACTTTGAATATGGCACGGCACTCTGTAATGGCACATTATGGGACAGAATGAAGCCTGAGGATTGATACTGCAGGAGGATCTTCGACCTGATTAGTGTTATCTTTTGGTCACAGAAGGCTGGGAAATAATGGAGCTGGGTTGACCAAAAGAAGCTAAAATAGTGAGTCCCGCAAGGAGAAGCTAATGCCAGTCTAGACACGCAAGGGTCTCTATGGCCTAACTTCTCTCTAACCATTTAAACTGATCTTTTGTTATCTGTAACAAAACTCTTTCTTCTGCACTGACAGTTTTTTAAAATAAAGTCTGAACGTGCTGTGCTTATTTCTGCCTTGAACCTTTGCTTGTATTCCTTCCCAGTCCTTAAAAAAAATGCATTCATGAACATTTATTGAACATTCTCAAGGCACTGGGAATATGTAAGTGCTCTTTCTTTTTAGCAACTAACAAGATTGCAAGGCATATGTGTGTGTGTGCATGTGCGCACACATGTACACGTGTGTTTTGTGTGTTTGTGTGGAGGAGAAGAGGGAGTAAGCAATTAACTACAACACATTGCAACAAGTGCCATTGCTTGTAGAGCATCTGATGGGAGCATAAAGAAGCCGGCCGCTGTGCCTAGGGAAGTCAGAAAAGGCTAGACAGTGGAGGTGTCATTTGAGCTGACGCTCTTCTTCCTCTCAGTCTTTCCAGATCCTGTTCAGGTGTCCGTCCAATGATGCCATTCCTCTCAAATGCCTGAAGTCCTTATTGAGATGCCAACCTACATGTATCACCTTTGGAAAATCACTGCCATTATCTGTAGCTTGGCTTAATCATCAGTTGTTTCCTGTGGATTTTCCTGTGTTCTGTCACAAAATCATAAACTTCTAAGTGCCAGGGATCTTGTTTTACACATTTTAGTATCCATCTCCAGATACAGAAACCAAATTCAGGTTTATTAGATTTATTTCAATGCTTTGTGTACATACTACTTTCCATGTTTAAGAAATCATACATTTGCTGTGACACACCTTAGTGACTACAAACTCTAATGGTAAAAATAAGTTTTTCAGAGGGAAGAATATATTTTACTAAAGAAATTGTAATTTCTACAGAAATTTCTAGTTAATCTACTGATCCTAAGCTGATATGCTGTTGGTAGTGGTTCTGTTTATTTAAAGTTCAGGGAGAACGCACATTTGAAAGAAGAACTGTAGACAAGAGAAAGTGTTGATGTATGGTTAGCAATAAATATATGCAGTGTTATTGTAACAAACATGCTGGGTGGAATGCTTATTGATTTTTTAAATCCTTAAGTAGGACTTCAGGTCTATAAAATATTTAATACTGCTTCTCAGGATCAGGTTTCCTTGAATAAATACAGATGACTGCTCTTTCTTGATGCTTTTCCACCAATGATTACTAGACTGGCACTGTGGTGTACCCTCTTTTCTTCTTCCCCGGGTAGGTAAGGAAACCTTGAGCTGTGATTATTTTTGTTTCAGATATTTAAAACAAACAAGAAATTCAGATAGAACTGGACCAAACTGAGGGATCTTATAGGAGAGGAATCGTGCGTGCCTGAAAATAATTAACCATTCAAATCCAACTCAATTTGCTATTTAGGGACAATTCAATTCATCTATTTAGATTTAGATTTTTCTGAATTAAACAACCAGTTTAAGAATCATCCTTTTATTTTTAAAAATGTGAAACTATTGATATTTTTAAAGTTGTAGCATTGATCAATTCCCTTTTTAGGCAAAAAATTATAAGATATAATTTAAACAGAGCACTCGTGTTATGTTTCGCACAATACTTTTAAGGCATTTGAGAATATGTGAATTTTGTCTCTACGGTTATATCTCAAGGTCTGTTATATGTGAACATTAGTCAAACTTGAACTAATACGAGTAGGATAAATTTATACTTTACTTCTTATAATTTAGGATTTAAATTTATAAATGACTTCCTTAATAGGCTTTCTATTAGAATTAAAAAGTAGATTAAAAATAATGTAACTTTTTACAATTATTGCAGAAAATAGCATCATGCTTTATGAAAATATTTCTAAGTTATATATAAAGAATATAGACAAAAAAGTCAACATTTGTAAAAATTCAGTAAATGATATCCTAGTTTTACTGTATGTAACATTATTTAAAGATTATTCAGATAATCAATATGTCAGAGAAATTACTTTGCATATGGGTTAAAAGAGGTGCAACTTCTAACACTTTCTTTTGATAATATGCATTAAACAAAGGTGGACCCAAATTATATCATTATAAATATTAAATCCTAGTGTTATAACTCACTGGCATCACCTCATTTCATAAAAGTTCATACAAATATGGATACTGTATATTAGATATGAGTTCTTAGAAGACTGGAAACAACTTTTAAATATACATTCTCATCAACATGCATTTGCTTTTCATAAATATACATATTCATCTAGCCTTTGCTCTTCTGCAACAGCCATTCTATTTGTTTAGCTGCTGCCCTTGTAGGGTGAGTTTAATAACAAGTGTTCTTCTCTATGGCTTTGGAGTACTTGAATAAAAGCCTTTTCATAAATCAGGGACAGGCTCTTACTTTAAACTAATATTGTCATATAATTTGAAAGAAATAATTTTGACCTGGAGGCTTATTTAACTAAGTTTTAATGTCAATTTCTAAGAAAATACATTCGTTTCTTTAACTTTTCAACATGGTTTCAAATATTAGCTAAATAGTCAAAATAAATCAGAGGGAGCATTTTTAAGAGTAAGAGAGCAAGTTTGCTTAGATAAACCTATTCTGAAGTGTATTTGTCACGCTTTGACATTTCCACCAGAATAGGTGGCCAGTTCCTTAATAACATGGGTTTATTTTGGGTTCTAGCACGTGATTGTTCCTGATATTAAACAATGGGATACTCAAACAAGATCTTAGAATAAAAATTCAACTTTTCTTGTTAAATACATTTTAGCCTAATATAACAGAAAGCAAGAGGTTGAAAGACTAACTTCAAAGTTTGGGGTCTAAATAATTAACAAATTTGACTGCCTTTAAGTTTTCTTATTTTTTTTTTACTGCAATATAAAGACATTTTTGTAAACTTTACCAAATTCTCACAGGACATTTTTTGTTTTGATACTACAAATACGTCATATCCCCCTATTAAAAATGGGAAAAGGCAGGCCAATATTTCAATAGAAATATCTTCTGATGCAGTAATATTACTTCTTTTAAAAATTATTTGACTGATTTTTTTAAATGACTTACCTCACTGTGTGATGTTCAAAGTTAAAGGTCATTTTTTTTCCTGGGAATAGAGAAACTTCTGTGCTGAGCATATTCTGGCTTATTCATAAAAATGTCCTAAGCAGAGAAACAGGAAGCAGTGAGTAAAACAAACACAGAAGCCCAGGAGAAAAGAGTGCCCTGGAGATCTGTGCTAATGGCAACGGAGGGGGAGGGAGACATCCTAAGTCGGCACTTTCCCCTGATTTCCAACCTGTGGTTTGCATGAAGAGCTCACAGACATGCTTTTTAAATGTTGAAATTGTACTTCATCTCAGAAACATTAAGCCCATAAATGTCCTGAAACTGGTTTCTCCCCTGCATAAACAAGACATGCTATTCACTTGCATACCAGTACAGCATATAGTGTGCAAAGATAATATAGCTTGTAGATATTTCTAAAATATATAGAGTTATATCAGGGGCATACAAATGCAGCCTGCTGTTTGTTTTAGTAACTGTTTAAAATGGCTTACTTTGGTTTTCAACTCAAGTCATAAAACAGAGTTGTTGTTTTAAAAGCCCACTTTTTAGCAATTTCTGGCTAAAAGACTTGGGAAAAAAATCATGCAGGCAAAGCAGTTGGTCCTGAGAGGAGGTAATCCAGTAAAAAAACATGACCAGTTTTACCTCTTTGAAATGATTGGCATTTTTGATGTATCTATGTACAAGAAGAAAAAATAATATTTTCAGAATATAGAGCCCAGAAACAGACCCACATAAATATATTCAACTGATCTGTGACAAAGAAGCAAAGGCAATACAATGGAGAAAAAAATGGTGTTGAATCAATTGGGTATTTACATGAAAGCAAATGGATTTACCTCTATTTTCTCCATCCCAGCTTCACACCCTTATATAGGTAGTATATTTCATTAATTTCTGGTTTATCTTTCTTGCACTTATTTTAGAAAAACTAGGCAAAATGAATGTAGATAGATTAATTCTTTTTATTCTTATTTTTATGTAAAATTTCATGTATTATATAAAATTTAGTCACTAATTGTGTGCAAGAATAAGTCAACATGTCAGTCTTTCCTTATTTTTTATGACCCTGACATTTTTGCAAAATACTGGTCAGGTGTTTTGCAAAATGTCTCTTGATTTGGGTTTGTCTGATGTTTTCTTATGACTAGATGGGGGAATGGAATTTTGGGAAAAATACCATGATCTGAACTGCCCTTCTCATCACATTATGTCAGAGGTATATGATATATAACTGGTGATATATATAACTGGTGATAGCTGGTGATTATAACTGGTGATAATTATAACTGGTGATTCATAACTGGTGATATTAACTTTGATCACTAAGTTAAGGAAGGTTTTGCCTGGTTTCTAAACTATACAATTACACTTCTCCATTTCCATTTTTTATATGTCAAAAGTGAGTAACTAAGTTCAGTTCACACTTAAGGGAAGGGAAATTACACTCTACTTCTTGAAGGGAGAGTATCAAAGAATTGATGGATATATGTAAAAACCACCACAGCAATTGAAATAATATTTTTGCGGATATGCTTTGTAGATATTTAAATAACCTTTTTCTCTTTAAAATTTCACCCACTTGTGTTAGCATTTACCAGTGGATCTTGCCTGCAATAATTGTTATGTGGCATTCTAATAGTTATTTTTCTATTTTTCTCATTCCTTTCACTTTTATTGCTTGAAATTCTTCTGTAAAGAAGATTTGTTTCTTAAATCTCATTTATTTATTCAGTCATTTATCTGCATAAGTATAAACTTATAGTTTTTTATTTTATTATTTTACTTATAGCCTAACATTATAGTTCTTTATTTTGTTGCTCAAATTGTTTCAGAATATTGGATGCTCTTTCAGATGACTTGTGTCTTTTTTAAAAAATCTATTTTCCAAAACTTCAGAATGCTTCAGGCTCATCTTGTATTTTGCCTATCAGGTTTATGGGCACGTAGAAATTTGAAAAGTGTGTTTGTTTTGAAATTTTTGTATGCACAGAATATTTGCAAAGATAGTGTAGAGTTTCAAAATATCTGTCACTCAATTTTTCCTATTGGTAACACTATATACGACCATAGCAAAACTATCAAAGCAAAGAAAATAGTTCCTTCCATTTTCCTTATCTGTTATGAACTTGACACTTTTGAAGAGTACTGGTCAGATATTTCATAGAATTACCCTCAACTTGGCTCATATTATGTTTTCTCTTCATAGACTAAGGTTATGTGTTTGGGAGAAGAATATCATAGCAGTGATGAAGCATACTCTTTTAAACCTCTTTAAGCACCAAGTTTCTTATCTATGAAATAAGTGCCTTCCTCATAGGTCTGCTGTAATAGTTAAATGAGGCAGTAAAGTACTTATCACAGGACTTGATGCATGGTAAGTCTTTGATAGATATTAGTATGCAATTATCATAATGGTTATCTTTATAATTTTTAATATAACTATTTGTTCATTTTCACCATCATTAATTCAACAAGTAGTTATTGTACACCCAGCAGTTTGGTCTCCTAAACTCAATTCTCATGTCCTGCCCTTCTCAAATTCATCCTACATATCTACTATAGTAATCCATAAAAAACTCAAACATATGGTTGATCTATTTGATCAAGTAATCTCATTTCTTTAAATCGCTCTGTATTAAATGACTATCCATCACCTTCAAGGTCAAGCTTAAACTTCTTAATGTGACACCAAAGTCCTTTATGACCTAGATTCTTCCTACTTCTTCAGGTTTATCTCTAACTAGTACATTGAAAAACTCCTTGCAAATTCTCACAATAAAGATACTCTTTCACTTCTTTATGTCTTAACTCACATAGTTCTGTTTCCCTGGCCCTTTTTCACAACATTCCACCAAAAAAACTTCCATTTGTCCCACAAGATTCAACTCCAACTTAATTTCTTTCCCAAAGCATTCTTTTTCCCTTTTACAACTTGTGCTAAATATCTGTTCCTTATGTTCCCACAACATTCATTCATTCATTCATTTATAGATTCAATTGATATTTATTGAACACTCCAGGCTGAGTATTAACCAGTACCCTTGATAAGGGCAACCATGTAAGAAACAGTATCGCCAGTGTCTAGTATGAGAACTATGGTGAGAATGATGACCAACTATATGCATTCTGATTTTTCTACATTCAGACTGCTGAATGTAGACTGCTACATTCAGAGTGGCCACAAAAATATTTATTTTGAGTTACTGAAGTTTCTAAAGGCATGGGCATGTCCATTTAGAAATGTCAGAGCCCTAGACTTACAATACTTACACCTACTTGAGGAGAGGTAGAAATGTAAGAGGAGAGCTTCTTTTAGGGGAAAAAATGCCCTCATGTGATTAAAAAGAGAGAAGTCTAAAATGTATGGCACAGCATTAACTGAGTCGTTCCTCATAAAGATGGATACCTGTGGAACTCAAAGATCATATTCAGAAGAATACAATTAAAACAAGACTGCAGATTTTTTATCTATTGTTTTAATCCTTGAATTTCCTTTATTTTTCCCCCACAAAATACAGTAAAGTATTTTGCAAAGATTCTGTTCATGCCCTCTGTAAGCAAAAAAATTCTCATCTTTCTTGATGAGAATTCAGCTATAATTTAATAAATTATTAGAGAATGGTGGTCAACATGTGGAGAGTTGAATAACAATGATAAACTGACAGTAATTTCTTCCTTTTATTAAGCTCCTATGTGGCAGTGACTAAGTAAAAGGAAGTGCACAGTCTAATCTAACTCTTACTAGCCTTTCAGATGAGATTTTAATGTATCCCTGTTCAGAAGAACCTCAGAAATTTGCACTTGCCTTAGGTCAGCCAGTTAACAGAGGATCTAAGATTTTAATCTGTATATTCAGGACTTAAGATTCTGTGCTTTTTCCCTATATGAAACCATTATCACAAGAATGCCAGGATGAGGACAAAAGTATAGGTTGCAATAAGATGATAGTGCAAAGAGTTCTTCACTTGACCAAGTTCCATAATGAGTAGAAGTAGATTTTCAAAATATAGAATCCCAGGATCTACCAAGATCTAGGTTTTGAGAGTCACCTAGGTGATTTAGATACATTCTCTCCATGGAAAAGGTCTAAACTACCACTGAAATGGCACATTAACAAAACATTTGGAATATATTATATAAAAAGACAAGGACATTTGTCCTTGAAAAGGGTGAAAAAGTATAACCTAAGGAAAAGAATTACTTGGAGCTCTTTATAGAAAGAAGAAATCAAATTTAAAGCTAGGAAGATAGGTTGTGATTTATTAACCTGATCTAATCTTTTCTGAAGTTGCTTTGAAAGACTTTTGGCTATTTCAAAATGTGCATTTCAGAAGATTATAATTTACTACTTCTGAAGTTATTCAAAAGAATTTGCTACAGGTTCTCAAAGGCAATTCCAAAATAGACGTTTCAGAAATTGTATGGTGATGGAAGTTTTGTGTAGTTTCTCAAAGGAAGGGGCCAGGGCTCATCATATAGATCTGACATAGATTTCGAAGCAGCTTGTTCTGTTTTTAAACAGACGTGCTTTAAATGGTTACATAATCTTGTGTTAGAAAAGCGAATTGCTGTTACTCCATTTATAATTTTAAAATGTGTTTCTGTAGTATAAGATAACAATATAAGGCTGGACAGTCAATTAAAAGAAAGTCACAGAAATTTGGCATTATAGTTAAGCAAGAGTAAACATGTTTAAAAGATGAGAGTTCAGGTTTTTGTATTCTCTATACATCATATAGTTTAGTGTATATACGGTATAATTTATAGAATCTTAGGTCTGGCAGGGTCTTTACCTTCCAGGCCTATGGCCCATTCTTTAGCTGAAAGTCTTTCATAAAGTTGTTGCCAAGAGATGAGACAATGTGTGATGAGACAAATCTAGTGATGAACATTTCATCATTTCTGAAGCATCCCGTTCAATCTTAATATCATGTTGACATAAACAAATTTCTCCTTTTGAGATGGAATCTGCCTTCTTCTTGCTTCTACCCCTTGTTCTCCACTCAACTCACTAAGGTCTTTCCAACCACATCATCTTCCTTTTCCACACTCTAATGTCAGAGGCCTGGTGACTACTAAAGTGTCTATATCTCGTCTCTAGACTAATCATTTCCATTTCTTTAATGTTCTTCATACAGCATGATTTCAGGTCACCTCAACATCCAAGATGTACTACCTTAAAACCATCCCATTTTCTTTCTATTTCTCTAAAATAAGTGTATTCACAAGTAGTTTTAAGTTCAAAATGTTTGCTAAATATTTTTATTATTGTTAATAAGCTTTCTCATGATATGATACAATAATGGAGTATTAAGTAATAAAAGGAATTCTCGTTAGTCTAGGTAAGCATAATGTTTTGTTGTTAATTTCTCCTTTAATGTCTGCCTTTCTGTATTGGACTGTTAGCCACCTGAAGTAAGGAAAGAGGTTTTTCTTGATCATTACTCTGTGTTTCATGCCTAGCATAGTGCCTGTCTGCTGCACTGTTAGTTTTCTATAAATATTCATTGGTTGAACAGATGGATGGATGGATGTTACGGTCTGTGGCATAATTTTAATTTTAATTCTGTTATAAATTACTTTTAGTTTCAGTAAGGCTGCGATACAAACTGGTTCATGATAGTAAATCTCATAATCTATTTTTTTGAAGAGCTATAAAATCTTTCTAGCATGACTTTTTACAAAGGATGAAACATCACATGTCAAAAGCACATGGAGTATGAGATGATTTTAACTTGTGCAGTAACCAAGTTATTGATATCTATTTTCCCTTGCAAATTCTTTCATTGATCTCTTACTTCGAAGTGACATAAAGTGTTAGGTGATTATTTAGCTGATCCGACATAGCCTTAACACCATGTTCTCAATATTTTAATCAAGAGTATAGACAGCGAATTATGAGAGGCTTATCAGTGTATAAATAGCATGGATCTGGAATATACTGTGTATATTCTGGAATCTTAATTTCAGTAGATCTCAGTAGGTTGGAATGATGTTGCAGTTTCCTCTGTTTTAATCTAATACATAGGAAAGATACAAGAATAAGCCACAAATCATATAGCCAGACTTGAAAACAAAAACATGTGGCAGGCCAGAACGAAAATTTCTAAAAGATGGAAAGCAGATAGGAAGCTGCATTAGTGAGCTGGGTTTTCAGCAGTAAGCTTTGAGGGCCATCACAGAAATCAGGCAGGGCACCTTTGGAAGAACCTTGTCCCATAAAATGATACACTCTCAGACAAGTGAAAGAGATGCCAAGAGACTAGAAAGGTTTTACTAATGCTGAAAGGAGAAGCAAATACTACCTTAGGCTGTGATAATTGAATAAGAGAGGTGGCATTCTTGATCTATGGATGTATGGAGCTGTATGTTTCCTACAATGTGTCATTGTTTTAAAAATATGATTTAAAACCAATATCTCAAAGAGAAGCAGCTGAGATGGAGATAGAATTTTATATTTTATTCTTTGAGGATGGACTAAGGAAATTGAGACAATGGTTCTTAACTCTGTGTGTGCTTCAGAATCACTGGGGCTTTTTCGTAATTTTTAATACACTTATGGATGCCTCTCCTCTAAGGATTTCTACTTCTTAGCTCTGGAATGAATGAAGTACATGCATTTTAAAAACATTTGTAAAGATGGTCCAAACTCATACATCTGGTTGAGAGTCATCAAATTAGAAATAGCTCAGAAAAGAAAATTTAAATAGGGTATAATGATTGTCTGCAAACACAAAACTCACAAAGTTCCTACTCACTGAATCCCCTAGGAAATCCACTTTATCAATTCCCACCTGTGCTCTTTTATCATTTCTAAAATTAATCGCTAACTAGATATGAGCCAAGGGAAATGCCTTTTAGGTAACTATATTAGCAGAAATACTTGGATAGATATTGCTGGCATAGAAGCCTTGTGTTTCTTTTTCTGTATATTATACAACAAGAGGCTGAGAATCGATTTTCTTATCTTTTTTTAACTTCTTCTTGTGCTAGGGTAGCCCAGGCCTTTGTGGGTTAGTTGAACCTGGACTAGGACTAAGACTAGACCTTAGATTGTGCATGGTTCACAGTTTATCAAATATATGAAATTCAGTAGTTCTATATTTATAACTTCTCTCTCATTATTGTCATAGCAGCATCAACTTTGCAGACCGGCTTAACTCATTCAGAAGACGTTAATCCACTCTTCCGCCCTGCAATCTTGGCCAGATGATTTTCTGCTTTGGAAAAGTTTTCAAGATGTCCTATTTACTACAAAGTAGTTGAAGTGAGTTACCAATCAATGCTCCACGCTCACAGCTTCTTCACTCCTCTCTCTGTCACTGTACTCTCCAAATTTGGTAGCTCATGGACAAATGGGAAATTTTTCTGGTTGTGTTTGTGATGATCTGACCTTGAAAAAAGTGGAAGGGTAAGTTGGCTCAGCTGTATAGGAATTTTCTTCTCAAATTCTTTTCCCCTTGGAAAAGGGTAGCAGAGGTTACACAATGTCTAGCTTAGAAGGTATGTTTGGCTTAAAACTTATTATGGTTCAAACATAATTTTACTCTAGTACATGAGACCTGTCTAACAGAATGTTTTATTTGCCTGAATATTGCCATGAGTTGTCTTCCTAACTAACCTAAAGTATTTGAACTCATAATGATGTTCTAGCCCTGGGAGAAAGCAGTCAGTAAGACCAGATCTGGCTCTCACGCAGAGAGACAGACCAGAGAAGCTTTGGGAGAGGACGAGGTTGTGATGAGGAGGTGGAGCGGACATGTTACATTTGTGTCTTCAGAGGAGGCTCTGAGACCCAAATGTACCCTGCCTTATAAGAACAAGACATATGTGAAAATAAAGGCTCATTGTAGGAAACTAGTCGACCAAAGCACCTTTCATGTTCCCTCTTTCATCTGCTCCATACATCCTAAGAAAGAAGAAATGTCCAGTCACCCATTTTTTGACCAAGGAGATAAAAATAAAAAAGTAAGTATCTGATTACTTTTATATTTTCCATTTTGTCTGCAAGAGACAAATAAATAGGCCTTTTTCCCCACTGGTTTTTTTCTTTATTTTAGTTTTGGTATGAAAGATTTTTATAGTTCATTTCTTAATGCCTCAATCTGTAAGACTAGTTTCCTGCTGTTACCTTTAAGAAAGTTACAAATAACAGTTTTTCTCTCATCTCAGGATGAATTTAATTCTCTCAGGCATGTTTACATGTTAAACCTCTCATTTAAAAAAAAATAAACCTCTTCTTTTAATAAAGAAATTTCAGACATAGTAGACTTAGATGGAGCTAGTGTGATTATGGAGAAAATTTTGGAATATATGGTTGTCTCAGGGCTCCCACATTCACATCAAGAGACAGAAACACTACCTTGTCCTGATGACGGCACTACAAGCAGACTCGTCTCAAAATCCCCATCACTTCTGAGCTTTTCCCAGCTGCGACTCCTGATATGCATAAAGGGGTCCTGTAAAAGCAGTTAATGACTTTGATTTTCCATTGCCAGCTCCATCTAACTATTGATATTCTCACTCTCAAAAATCCATCTCAGCATTTCTAGGTGATTGGCAGAAAACTTTCCTATCAGCAAGGTTCGAGTGTACAGTGATTTCAAGTTTGGTCCTTGGAGTAATGGGAACCTAGGCTTGAAATTCAGTCCCTACACTGATTAGGATGACCTATAGCACATTGCTTGGTTTTCTTTATTTTTAAATTTCTTACCTGTGCAAAGGAGGTGATGTTCAACCTCCAAGAAAAGAGACAGAAACTCTATTAAGTGCCTGCTACAGAATAAACAGCCAATAAATGTCGGCTCCCACTTTGACAGTTACCTTACCAACCAGATAGTCTTCTCGTTTTTCCTCTTCTCATCAGTTGGGCTAAGGCGCTAAACATCATAGCAATGAGGATTACAATAGCTATTGATACTGTCAACTTAGGAAAGGTGGAAAACCAGATTGCCAAGCAGTAAGACAAAGTATTTATTGGGGTCTTAGGAACTGCATTTCAGGAGACAGATTTGGCTAGAAGCCAAATTGTGTTCCAAAGCTAAGGAAGGAGAGCAGAGATTTTTAAAAGAAAGCTAAGGATGATCGCACACATTGTTTTGAAATAATTATCATTGGTGGAGGTGGTTGACTTAGTACATGAGGCCATAGCTTATTGGTTGTTGCTGTTGAAGAGTTGAAGAGCTGGTGAAATTCAGCTGTTTTACAGGATGTTGTGGTCATGGTGGTTTGGCCCAGCTCAAAGTGTCAAGAAAAGTTTCTGGTTTTTGTTTTTGTTTGTTTGTTTTCCCCAGTGTTTCAGAGCTTGCAGGCAATCCTTTTCTTTTTCTGAGTCAGAGTTTCACTCTGTCGCCCAGGCTGGAGTGCAGTGGCACGCTCACGGTCACCACAGCCTCCACCTGCTGCTGGGCTCAGGTGATCCTTCTGCCTCAGCCTTCCATGTAGATGGAACTGCAAGCACGCGCTACCAGGCCTGGCTTATTTTTTGATTTATTATAGAACCAAGGTCTCACCAGGCTGGTCTCGAACCCCTGAGCTTAGACAATCCTCTCGCCTTGACCTCCCAAATTGCTAGGATTATAGACTTGAGCCACCATGCCCGGCTTAGGCTGTCCTTCTTAAAATGGCTTCTCGACTCTGTTTTAGAGCTCTGAACTAAAGTGACACCATTTTGTATCTCACATTTTACAACGATAATTATAATTCAACTTCACTTTTTCTGCAGCAATAAATTTATGTGCATCATCTGCATATAATAAATATTCTTATCCCTATCTCTGAGGGAGAGAGCAAAGCTAAAATTAAAGCTAAATATTTTAGTTATAATTCATACCCACTCCTACTATCCCATCTAAAAGAAATCTCCTACTCTGTTTTGAATTTCAATCCTTCCTTTTTCTTACCTTGATTAAACCTGGTCTTTTTCACAATAAGTGCCCTAAAAAGCCAACTCTGATATGGTAGTAGAAAATATAACATTAGGGAATAATTTAAGCTACAAACACATTTTGTTTATAGCATTCACCTTATCCCGGGGCATTCTGTATAGAATGAGGGCTGCCTCAGACCACTGGCTTTTCAGGTATTCATTAATCCTGAAGAAAGCTTCAGGTTGGGGTCATTACGGCTTAATTACAGTTTGTGATTACTGGCACATTCTTCGGTGACCTTATTCTGTGTGTTGGCCTCCTTGTTCACAAGAGAATCCATGCAGCTGGAAATTTTGGCTGACTGGAAAGTTTAAATGTGGATCTTTTTTGGCTTGAATTGAAGTCTGTTCTTGCTGAAATGTCAACACATTTTTCTCCCATCTGGGTATGGTTAATCACAGTGCTTGCTTTTATATACTTTTTTTCATAAGCTTTGCTTTTGAGATGTGCCTGAACTTATCAAAATACTGTTTTAAAGCAAAGCTTCGAGCAGAAGAGCTCCTCTGTCATTATTTACTCTTTGTGGGCATAACAGGGGAGGTTTTCTCAGAACACTTCATCATATTTGAACCTGTAGTCTAGGCGACATCCAAGACTGTGCAGAAATTGGAAGAGACTTTAATTTCATGATTACTCTAAGAATAATGTTGTTCAGCAATCATAGGAAAGGAGGCCTGGTCTAGCAGCAAAGAGATCTTGGCGAGGAACTGGTAAATCTGACTGGATTCTGTGCTGAATTGCAACTGATTCCCAGGCAAAAGAGTTTCACTTCCTAATTCACACATTATTCATGCCACAACTACTTATTGAGTGCTCCTTTGAGCCACACACTGGGAAATGTACTATAGGTCGTGAGGTCTGTGAAGATGGAATAGCACGTTCTCTTTCATCATCCTATCTACAATACCTTTCCCAGTGTGTGACAGTACATTAAAAAATGTGTTGTGTGACTGGGCACCAGTAAAATTATATTTATGGACAATAAATTTTGATTAGCATATAACGCTTTACATGTCACGAAGTATTTTCTTCTTTTGAGGTTTTTCAGTCATATAAAAGTGTGAAAACAATTCTTAGCTTCTGAACTGTATACAGACGGCAACCTGAATATGGCCCATGGGCTATATAGTTTAGCAACCTCTGATATATGCAACAAACAAAATAAATAATAGCATGATCGCTATTGATAATATTTCTTCTGGGTTGTATTGGAAGGAACGTAAGGATCTTTTCAGTGTCTGGTATTTCTCAAGGAAATATTGACTCCTATGCTGGGAACACAAAAGGAGAGAGGATGAACCAGCTAAAGCCATAGATAAAGGCATATATAAAAATTCAGCAGCAAGAAAATACGGTATGACTGAAACACCAGAGTATAAAATGGGAAATTATGAGAAATGTATATCTATTGAAGTACGCATATTATGAATAGCTTGCATGTTATACAAAAAATTTTGGAGTAATAGGAAGCCTTTAGAAGGTTTTAACTAGTACACAAGTATAAGATTATATTTGTCTTTTAAAATATTTCTATGAGCCGGGCTCGGTGGCTCAGCCTGTAATCCCGCGCCTTTGGGAGGCTGAGGTGAGTGAATTGCCTGAGCCCGTGGGTTTGAGACCCACCTGGGCAGCGAGACCTCATCTCTACAATAAATCAAAAAATCAGCCGGGCGTGGTAGCGCATGCCTGTAATTCCGGCTACTTGGAGGGCTGAGGCGGAAGGATCGCTGGAGCCCAGCAGGTCGAGGCTGCGGTGGCCGGGAGCGGCCACTGCACTCCAGTCTGGGTGACAGAGTGAGACTCCAACTCAAAATAAAATAAAATAAAATAAAATAAAATATTTCTATGGAAGCACAGGAGGATGGAATAGACTTAGCTGTGTCTCAATATAATTTTACTTACAAAACCAAGTGGTAGGTCAGATTTGGCCTGTGGGCTACATTTTGCTAGAGTCAGAGAACCTGATGGAAGTCTTATTTTACAACTTATTTTTTGGCAAATTACTAAAATTCTTTACTATTATGTTCTGGTGAACTCTTCTTTTCCTTCAGGGAAAAGTCTATCAGAAGCTCATAAATATAAATGAAGAGTAGAAAATGTCCATTTCCTATGTTGAAAGGAAGTAGTAGCTCTGGGTAGACATCAGACAACAGCTACTTGATTTCACCTCATTCAATGCCATTATCATTTTCCAGAGGATTCATCGTTTTGTAGAGTAATTTGCTCCATCACTAGTTTTAATGTTTGCTTTTATTCACATCTAGAGCCTGAGTTCCAGCTCATGCTCTTGAGTTTCCTACATGACACTGGCCACATTCACCTGAGTTATAAGATGACCAGCTAGTTAACATGAAGTCCAATCTTTAATTTCAGTTACTTCAAATTCAAGTAGAGGGGAGGGAAGAATGAAGAGAGGTTGATTAATGGGTTCAAATATACACTTAAATAAAAAAGAAAACCTGATGTTCGATAGATCAGTGGGGTGACTATAGTTAATATTAATCAATTGTACATTTAAAAAAGAATGGAAGAAAATAATTTGAGTGTTCCTCACGTAATAAAAAGATGAGTATTTAAAGTGATGGATAACCCAATTATCCTGATTTCAGTATATGAATGTGTCAAATTATTTTACATAACCTGAAATTATGTACATCTAATATGTATCAATTAAAAAACCCAGGCAGAAAATGGCAAGACCTATCTGCCAGATTATTTAATTTTAAAGGCATTTTGCAAATTTTGATACAAGAAGGAACCATTTTTCAAGTGGTGAGATTCCAAAGACAATCTAGAATTCAAACGTGTATAAGAAGTGAAGTGATGTAAAACCATAAGCTCGTGTGAGAGCAATAATATATATGAATATGAACAAATTCTATAGAAGTAAATATTTCTTTTTTGTCAAAGACTTCAGCACACATATCCAAGGTTGAAAGTTATGGCTATGGGAGGACAGACTAGAAATGTGAAAAGTCATGAACTTACTGACTTATTTGACATTCTGAAAAATTTGTGCAATTATATTCTTTACTTAAGAAGAGAAACAATTCAAGAGATTTTTGCAGAGTACATTAGTGTGTGTAATGTGCAGTGGGAAGACTCCAAGCTGGGGGCCAATTCAACCTGGGTGATAGTCTTATACCTGTCATTCACTGGTAGCTGTTTTCCTTTGAGCAGGTGTTATGATGCCCTATAAAGGAAGAAAGAGATTATCACTATATTACCTCCACATTTGCTTCCTACCTTTGCCACCTCATCATTCCTGTAAAGGTAATTTTCCCAAACAGTAGCTAATGTGCATAATTACATCATTATGTTAGTATAATTTGTAGTACTATCATAATTAATACAACATTGTATGTACAATTATAGCAACAATAATTATTCATAAGTTAATCACTAAAATATTTTTATAATAAATGATATGTTGATTGGAAGGCTTATATTTTATAGCTGAAATTCTTCCAAAGTGTATCTGCAGCTTTTACTCATGATTTAATCCCAGCAAGTAAGTTCTATTTACAGGCCAAGAGCTGAAAAAAAACAGTCACTCCTCTCCTAACAATGAGAAAAAGCAAGATAATCTGTAAAATCATTTATTAAAGTCATCAAAGTCCCAAGGGAGCAAGTGTGGGCAGGGCTGGCACAAACCTTTTCAACTTTGGTGGAGTATGGGGAGAATAAATAGCTTTCATAGAAGCGTGTAAGGAAAAAAAATCAGCTAATATTGTAAATGCTTCTTAAAAGCCAAGAGTGGGCTAAGATTTCAGTATAAATAAACTTAGAGCCCCAGAGATGGGGGATGATGCTCTAAGTCACAAATTTTTCCCTGTGGACCTCTACCAGGTACACATAGAGTGACTGAGTGCAAGGCAAGAGACTGGAGAGTCCCCCTGATGCTGGCCTGTGGTAGGGTAGATATGCATGAGGTGACTTGATGGCACTGCATGAAAGGCAAAAAAAAGTAATACTGTCCACTTCTCTAGATCTTTCTTGATATGAAACACAAGACTTACACCACTGAGGAAGAACAGAAAACTCTCACTCTTATTATCAGGAATGCCGATAGGGGAGCAGGAAAACTTCCTAGACCAAGACTCATATACCAGTACAAAACAGAGATATTTTGTTACCTCTTGTGGGGAGCCAGAAAACTCTCTCTTGTCCAACACCTGACACAAACTTAAAATAAGTGTTTGGCTGATGTGGGAAGGAATGCTAAAAATGTCTCACCCACAAGGCCTATATGAAGAAGACTTGCCTTAGCCTGAGGATGAACCGGGAGAACAAGAACACGCACCAGCCCCACAACAAAAATAAAACTAAGTAGCAAGCAACAGCAACCCACTGAAGAAAAGGGTGTTGAGAGATTCCTTCTGTGATTCAGGCTTTCAGGAATTGCTGAAATGGGAGGGCAGAATAAGAATACTAGAAGCCTTCCAGCAGCCCTGGCCCCTAAGTATAAGATAATGGCAGCCTAACACTGAAGATATTTGAAGGATATGGTTCACTGAGAATAGTGACAGCAGCAAAAAAGGCAAACCCAACTCAGTTACTGATCAGATTAGTAAAGACATTTAAAGATGTCAAAACTCCTCTGTTAGTAATTAATAGAAAAAGTAGACTAGATTGAATCAAGCTCTCCTTTTACTAAAAAGCCCGAGAGAAGTCATGTCTTGGAATAAATACTATTTCCTTCAGACTCTACTGTTCTTTGATATGGTCAATATTCAATCAAAACTTCCATAACTCACAAAAGACTCATTGTAAGACGGTAAAGGAACCTACAGAACTAGACGCAGATAATCCAGATACAAGAACAATTAGGCAAGAGTTTGATATTGCAATAATTAATATGTTAAAAGATCTAATAAAAAAGATGGGCAAAACATGAACAGATGGAGACTTTCAAAGAGAAAAATTATTTTAAAAGACAAAATATTAGAAACTAAAAAAAAAGGGCTATTAGAGGTGAAGATTCCCTTTAATGGGTTGATCAGTAGACTGGACACACTTGAGGAAAGGATGAGCTTGAAAGCAGATCAAAAGATATTATCCAAAATGAAATATAAAGAGAAAAAATGCTAATATAACATTCAAAAGCTGTGGATCAATAGCAAATGATCTAAAACATTAACTAATTTGAATCTAGAAGAAGAAAAGATATAGAACTGAGCAAAATAGATATTTGCATAAATAATGGCTAGGACTTTTCAAAATTTATGAACAATAGATCTATGTTGTTCAACATAGTTCATTCAACAAATAACAAACAACAAATCTGTAAAGCTGCGAGTACCACACAAAGAACATAACATAAATATATCTGCATGTATCATAGACAAACTGCTGAAAATCAAAGAGATTTCTATAGGCAGCTGAAGGAATGTGAAATAGCACTAAGAGAAGAGCAAAGATTAGAATTACAGATTTCTCATCAGAAACTGTGCAAAGCAGAAGAAAATGAAGTGACAAATTTAAGTATTAAGAGTAAAAATCTGTTACCTACAATTCTATACCCAGTGAAAGGATATTTCAAAACTGAAGACAAAATAAATATTTTTCACAAAAACAAATGCAGACAAAATTTATTGCTAGCAGAAAGCCTGTATTACAAGAAATAACTAAAGCAAATCCTTCAAACAGAAAAAAAGCAATACCAGATGGATAACTGGATCTAAACAGAAAAACAAAAACCAAAACAAATGACAAAAAACAACATAGAAAATGGCAAAAATGAGGATAGATATATAATTTTTTCTTCTTTTCAGTCATTTAAAAAGATAATTGACTATATAAAGTAAAAATAATAACGATGAATTCTGGCGCTTATAGAACACACAGAGGTACAATCTATGACAACAATAATACACAGAATGGGTGGGAGAAACTGGAAGTATAATGTAAGATTTTTACACCAGTTGTAAAGTGATATAATAACATATGAAAGTGAATTGCCATCAAATAAAGATGTATATTGTAAACACTAGAGTATGCACACACACACACACACACAAATAGAGGTTAACTAATAAGCTAATAGTGGAGATAAAGTAAAATGATAAAAACTCAGCCAGGCTCGGTGGCTCAGCCTGTAATCCCGCGCCTTTGGGAGGCTGAGGTGAGTGGATTGCCTGAGCCTGAGGGTTCGAGACCCGCCTGGGCAGCGAGACCTCATCTCTACAATAAATCAAAAAATCAGCTGGGCGTGGTAGCGCGCGCCTGTAATTCCGGCTACTTGGAAGGCTGAGGCGGAAGGATTGCCGGAGCCCAGCAGGTCGAGGCTGCGGTGGCCGGGAGCGGCCACTGCACTCCAGTCTGGGCGACAGAGTGAGACTCCAACTCAAAAAAAAAAAAAAAAAAAAGATAAAAACTCAATTTAAAAATGTCAGGGAAAGAACAAACTCCAAAGAATACAGGGGAATAATTGAAAAATTATTGGCAAGATGGCAGATTTAAACCAAACCATTGCAATATTTACTTTAAATATAAGCTACCTAAAATACAAGAAAAAGGCAACAATTTTAATACTAGTGAAAAAATTAAACTACAGTGAAATGCTGTCTGTAAGTAATCCACTTTACTTATGAGGACATGATGTCTTAGTTCATTCAGGCTGTTATAACAAAATACATAAACCAGGTAGCTTATACACAACTGATATTTGTTTCTCACAGACTGGAAATTGGGACAGTTAAGATCAAGGCCTCAGCAACTTTGATTAGTGCTCACTCTCTCATTCATGTATGGTAACTTCTAGGTGTGCTCTCTCATGGTAGAAAATGCTACCTCGCTCTCTGTGGTGTCTTTCATAAGGGCACTAATCTCAATCGTGTGGGCTCCAGTGTCATGACTTAATCACCTCCCAAAGACTCCACTGCTAAAATCATCACCTTTGGGGTTAGGATTTCAATATGTGAATTTTGGGGGAACAAATATTCAGTCCATTATAACATAGGTCAATTAAAAGTAAAAGGATGAATTATATTCTATGCAAACACTAATTATAAGAAAACTGGAGTGGCTCTATTAGTAGAAGACAAAAAAGATTTTAAAATGTAAAAAGATCACCAGATATAAAGAGGGATATACACAATGATAAAAAAATCAATTCATCAAGTAATGATCTTAAATGTTTATGTAGCCAATTACAGAACTTCAAATGTGTATATCTATACATATATACATACATACATATACAAATATATAAATGTGTATATATAAACTATATATATACATATATATAATATGAAACCTGATGGACTGCTCAGACAAAATAAAAAGAAAGTGCACAAAAATAAAAATGTCAAAACTCTTCTGTTAGTAATTTATAGAAAAAGTAGACAGAAAACAAGCAAGGCTATGTAATACCTGTTCAACACTGTTAATCACTTTACTTAGCTGATATTTAGAGAAGAATTCATTTAATAACACTAATGTACAAAGTTTTCGCACTTAAAACATCTACTGAGATATTTATTATTCTTGGCTGTCAGACAAAACACAACAAATCTCAATAACGGCTTTATGTCAGAAATAAATAAGCAAGATTCTCATATATTTTAAAATTAAACCATATATTTCTAAACAACTTTGTATCAAGGAAGAATTCATAAGAATAACTAGAAAATAATATTAATTTCATGGAAATCAGAATATATTAAACAATGATATGCAGCTTAAGAAAAAGTTTTAACATAAAATGCTTGTATTTGAAAATAAAAAAAATTCCACCTTAAGGTAACAGCAAAATGTAAGTGAGCTAAATCTAAAGCAAGCAAAATAAAGGATATAAGAAAGTTAAGAGATACCGTAAAAGTATTTTTAAATATAGGGAAAATCAATAATGTCAAATGCTGGTTTTTTGAGGAGATCAAATTGCTAAACTTCTAGACACAGATAACAAATATCAGAAAAGAAAGGATATCACACTAAATCATATAGATCTTGAAGATATTAATATTAATATGAAAAAATTATAACAAATTCATTGTAATAAATTCGATAACATATATTAAATGGCCAAATCCATAGAAAGTTAAAATCTACCACAGCTAACCAAAGCTAATTCAATAAAAAATAGAAAACATTCTTTTTCAGAGATGAAGTTTGATTCTGTCACCCAGGCTGGGGTGCAATGGCAACATTATAGCCCACTTTAACTTCAAACTCCCGACCTCAAGCAAACCTCCCATCTCAGCCTCCTGAGTAGCTGACACTACAGGTGAATGCCACCATACGGAGCTAACTTTTTAGTTTTTTGTAGAGACGGAATTTTGCTATGTTGCCCTGGTTGGTCTCAAACTCCTGTCTTCAATCAATCCTCCAACCTTGCCCTTCCAAAGTGCTAGGATTACAGGCATGAGCCACTGAAACTGGCCTTTAAAAAATTAGATAACTTAAATATCTTTTTACTAAAGATAACCTTTGCACTAAAAAACTCTAAGCAGGGATAGTGTCACTGCTTAATTTTGCAAAATGTTTGTGTGCTACAAAAAATCCTCAAAATAACAGAAGAAAGAAGAACACTTCAAATTCATTTTATGAAGCAAGTATTACCTAAATATTAAAAATAGACTTCATAATACAATAGGTACTGTAATTCTACACTACAGAATACTATAGGTCAATATTTATTATAAAGGGATGTAAAAATCCTTAAAAGTAACACGATACAATGGAATCCAGCAATAAGTAAAAATAATGCATCATCATGACCAAATTGGATTTATCTGGGGAATGAAAATTGGTTCAATATTCAAAAAGCAATATAATTTATTCAAACAAACACATAAAATCTTAGCAGGTTATTGTATAGTAACTGATAAACTGATCCCAAAACTTATTTGGAAATAGGAGAGGTCAAAAATAGTCAAATCTTGAAGCCAGTCCTTAAAAAAGAAAAAAACTGGACTAGCAATGCCAGATAGCATAATATTAGTTTTGGCATCAGCATAAACCAATGGAGCTGAACAGCAGTTTCAGAAACAGGCCAACACATATCAGTCACTTGATTTATTACAAATTTTACAAAGTAGCACAGTGGGAAAAAATGTTTTTTTCAACAAGTGCTTGGTTAATTAGATATTCAATTGAGAAAAATGAATCTTTTTTTTTTAAGTCGGGGTCTCGCTCTGTCACCCAGGCTAGAGTGCAGTGGTACGATCATGGCTTACCGTAGCGTCAGTCTCCTAGGCTGTGGTAGTTTTTCATCTCAGTCTCCCTGATAGCTGAGAATACAGATATGTGCCATCAAGTCCAGCTAATTGTTTCTTTTGTTTTCTTTTCTTTTGTGTGTGTGTATGTGTGTGTGTCTGGGTGTGTGTGTGTGTGTGTGTGTGTGTGTGTGTGTGTGTGTGTGTGTGTGTGGAGACAAAGTCATGCTACATTGCCTAGGCTGGTCTCAAACTCCTGGGCTCAAGCAGTCCTTCCTTCTTGGCTTCTCAAAGTTCTGGAATTATTGGTGTCAGCCACCATGCCTGACCCCAAAAATGAATTTTAATCTCTGCTATACAGTATAAGAAATAAGTCTCAAGTAGAAAATAAAATGAAATTTGAAAGCTAAAATCATTTTTTGGGGGAAGAAACCAGACAGGAAAATATATTGATGCTTAAGATGGACAGATTTACTTAAAAAGACATAAAAACCACTAACTATAAAGAAGAACAACTGAATTGAGCTTGTAGAAAAGAACTTCTATTCATGAAAATACTTCATTAAGAGAATGACAATGTTAGAGAGCAAGTGAAGATTTTTTTGTAACATATATATCTGACAAAGGATTCTTACACAGAACATATTGAGAACTTCTGCCAATTAATAAGAGAAATGCTTTCATTTGTGTATCAAAATAAAGTTCATTGAAGTCTTATTCATAATAGTTAAAACTGCCTGAATGTCCAACCATAATAGAATGGGTAAATAAACATTGGTATATTCATACAATGAAATACATTAAAGTGAGAATGTAAAAACTCTTAACTATATGCAATTGCATGGACGATTCACACAAATATGTTGCCAAACAAAAGAAATTAAAAGAGAACATAATTGTGATTCCATTGATATAAATTTAAAAATACACAAGATATTTGCTTACAGTGCTAGGATTCTAGATAGTAGTTACTTTTGAGGGCAGATGGTAGGAGGGAGTCATAGATGACCTTCTGGGTGTTGATAATTTTTTATTTCTTGATCTGGATGCTGTTCAAATAAGTATGTATACTTTGTAAAAATACACTAAGCTGTATACTTGGCATCTTTGCACATACTATTTTTATGCTTTACTCCAGTAATTCTTTTTTTAAAAAAAAAAACCTAAACTGAAATTGGAAACTACAAACAATATTCAGAAAAGATGAGATTGACAAAAGAAAAACAACTTTATGTGGGTGGAGAATAGTAAAACTTTTCAAATAGGTGGAAAAAAAATTCTGCCATCAGCCAAGATGAGAAAACTGTGACTGGATTGACACTTCTGCCTACAACTGCTAAAATTCTGAACAAAATTTATGGAACAGTAATTTTTCAGACATTAGACATCAGGTAGCATATGACAGTTATACCCGAGAGAGAAAAAGCAAACAAAGAAAAACAATGATTGCCCCAGTTTATTGCCTAGAGAATCTCCGGGCCACAGCATGGGAAGAAGAACCTAGGCAAAACCTTGTAGTCTCCATGAGCTGAAGAGAAAGAGTTGTGTGTCCTGGGTCAACAGGATATAAATTATGTAAAGAATATCCAAAATAAATTTCTAAAGATAAAAATTACAATATCCGATATAAAAAATACATCTGATGAAACTAACAGCAGATTAGACAATGCAGAAGGAAGGTTAGTAACTTGAAGATGTACTAATAGAAACTATAATAAATTAAACAGAATTTCAAGACTGAAAAATATGAGTAGTGTATCAGTAAGCTGTGGGACAACTTCAATCGGCTAAATACAAGGGGAACCCGTAAAAAACCAGAATTTATCTATAAAAAATTGTGTATTTCTTTGTACATGTTTTAACTTCAGTCACCTTCAAAGTACTTTCTGTTTGATGCAGTACACTTATTGAGACACTTTTTTAAAAACATAAAACCAATAATTATAAAGAACAAATGAATTGAACTAGTAGATTAAGAATTTCTATTCATGAAAAGACTTCTTTAAGAGAATGAAAATGTTAGAGAGCGAGAAAAGATTTTTTTGTAACACATATGTCTGACAAAGGATTCTCACCCAGAACATATTGAGAACTTCTGCCAATTAATAACAGAAATGCTTACATTTGTTTATCAAAGGACATATACAAAGTAAGGCTCACTGAAGTCTTATGCATAATAGTTAAAACTACCTGAATTCCCACCCATAATAGATGGGTTAAATAAATGTTTTTGAACAGTGACAGTTTTCGAACTTGTCGATTTTGATGCCTTTTGGCGCTTCTGACATTTTTTGTTTCACCTCTTCCACATCAGCAAAACATTTCTTTTTGAAGACTTTTTTTCATCTGGGGAAACAGCAAAAGTCACTCAGGACAAGATCAATGACTAGGGAGGGTAGGGCACAGGAATCATGCTGCTTTTGGTCAAAAACTGCTGAACATTCAGTGAGGTGTCGATGGATGCATTGGCATAGTGAAAGAACTAGCCACCTGTTGGCCACAACTCAGGACGTTTCTTCTGAAAATTATAATGCAACCTTCTTGAAACTTCTAGATAAAAACTTGAGTTGACCATTTGATCTGGAGGAACAAATTCAGAGTGTAGTATAAGAGGCCTACTCTCCAAAAAATAATTCCACTTTTTTTGGGGGGGTCCCTCCCTTGTACACATCTAATTGTAGTCGCTGAAAGAGAAGAAACGGTGCACAAAATACTAATAACCCAGGCCATGCTCTATAACAATTGAATCAAAATATCTGTGGGTGAAATCTGGATACTGAGGATTGAACAGCAATGGTATATGCATTTTGAGAATAGGATAAGTCAGTAACCTACCCCAGTGACAGTAACTTTCCATACCAGCACAAACTTTATCGGCCAGAATGGCAGTGGAATCTGACAATGTGAGTTTTTGGAAGGAGCAGAACCCATGACATAAAGGGAAAAGCCAAAGTTACAGGAGTTTTTCTAAAGACAGTCTTTTGTGGGACGTGGTAAGGGGACAGCAAAGCATTGATCTGATTGGTGGTTTAGAAGGTGATTGTTTCAGAGAACTCTTAATAAGATGGTAGAATCCTATAATAGGATCATTTCTGCTTGCAGCTGCTTTGAATTTGTAGGTTTTCAGTACACAGTCTTGCTATTTCCAAGTAACATGATTATATTATGTGAGTAAAATATGTGATCTTCAAAGAATATCTTGATGAGTGGAACAATTTCCCAAATTTTATCAACTGAAAATTATCAAGACTCAAGATTACAAAAAATTAACGTTGGTCCCCTCTTAAAGTAATATATATTTACAGGGAAAATGTGAGGGAGAAAACATGTACACACACACACACACACACACACACACACACACACACACACACACACACTACTATTATTTTGTCTAGAATCTTGTCTCCCAAAAATGGATTGTAAATAACCTTGTAAATACCATGAAATTAAGTGTATGTCTTATACTTAAGTTTTTACCACTAGCATAGCAAGTAAGTTATCTTGGAGCAGCTAATGGCAGGTGCTCTTTATATATACATATATATTTTGATGTAACCTTTTGATTGAAATATATCTGCAGTGTAGAGATCAATGATATATAGCAGAGTAAGTTCTCACAAAGTGAACAAACCCATGTGGCCAGCACCAAGGTTACAAAACAGAACATCACCTGGATCCCTGAGAGCTCTTATATTTGCTAAGCTTCTAAGTGTAAACAACTATCCTGAATTATGACATCAAACATTATTTTTTCTGTTTTTGAAACTTTCATTATTAATAAAATAACATATGTGCTCTTTTGAGTCTAGCTCATTTTAGTGCATATTACATTTGGGACTTATATGTGTGTTACTGCATCTAGTTAAAGTTCATTCTCACTGCTGAGTAGTATTCATTGTGTCACTACTTATTTATTCAGTGTATTATTGCCGAATATTTTGGTAGCATCCAATATGGGGATATTATAAATATTCCTTCTGTTTTTGAACATGTCCTTTGAGTCATATACTTATGCATTTTTGTAGTGTTTATATTTAAGTGTGTGGTGTTTAACTTGAGTATGGAATAACTGGATCAAAGATATACATAGTTTAGCTTTAGTAGATACTGACAAGCATTTTTTTCAATTTATACTCTTATTAACAATTCATGAGAGTTCCAGTTGCTCTATGTCTTTATCAACACGTGGGATTGTTATATTTTTGTATTTCATCTTTTTTTAGTATGTAGTAGTGATTTGTAATTTAAATTTTCATTTTTCTGATGTTTGATGAAGCTGAGCTCCTTTCCTTATGATTATTGACCGAAAACAAATGAATATGGGTTTATTGTAAGGCACTTACTCGTATATTTTGCCCATTTTTTTTTTTTTTTTTTGCAACTAGCTTTATCGTGTGTTCTTATTGATGTGTAGTTCCTTTGTATATTGTACTAATGGCTCTTTGTTGGACATGTATTGCAAATGTTTTCTCTGACTCTGTGAGCTGCCTTTTTATTTGCGTAATGCAAAAGCTTTATTTAGTCTTTTAGAAGTTTTCTGTTTAGTTTTAGTTTCCTACCTGCTACTGCACCCAAATTTGGTAATTGTTAATAGAAGAAACCTAGCAATATGACTTAGACTCCCTATAATTACTCAAAATCTTATATTTTTTCCTCTCTGTTCACATGTAGCATTCTTCTCTGTATTATTCAGGTCTCTCCAGAGAAACAGCACCCATAAGATAAATAAATAAGACATACAGTATATATACAATATTGTATATTACATATACATGTTGTAATTTAGTATAAATTTGAAGACTTGAGAATCAGGGGAGTGCATGGTGTAACTACGAGTATATGTCCAAAGACCAGAGAAGACGGAGGCAAAGATACTAGTGTAAGTCCTATAGTTTGAGGGCCTGGAAACCAAATACCCCAATGACTGAGGGCAGAAGAAGATGAATGTCCCAGGAAGAATTTACCCTTCTCCACATGTTTGTTCCATTAGGGTAATCAACAGATTGGATACTGCCTGCTCACATTAGTGAAGATGAATCTTCTTTACTCAATCTACTGACTCAAGTGCACATCTCTTCCGGAAACACTCTCACAAACACACTCAGAAATAATACTTTACCCATATCTGGGCATCCCTTAACCTAGTCACATTAACGCATAAAATCAACCAAAACTCATCCTTTTGCCCATGCAAAAAATTGGCAAATGCCTCAAGTGTAACAGTGACTGTAGAATTCTGCTTATTTTTGCTATGTTCTTTCCTTTTAGGAGTTATAACCTTTCTAATTCACTTTTCTCTTGCAGTAGCTTGCGACTTCAAACAGATGATTAACACTTTTTATCTATTTTGTTGTTGTTGTTATTGTTCTCAGTGGCACCAGTCTGCCAAAATCTACTTCCCATTTTTAATCAGAAATCTACCACAGCTTATTTTGGATTGGCATATACTATTATCATCTATCAGTTGTCAATCAATCAAGAATATGGGAATATATAAAACAGACTTGCAAGCATTACTAATCTCAGTACTGACATGTTTTTTTTTAGGTAACTGGGTATGGATTTATTTTGGGAAATTGAACCCTGATTAGCAGTACTGGAAAACTAGTGGAGTTGATTGTCCTAATAAAGCAACAGAACTGAAATAGAAACAAATAAAAGGATGTTTAAAAACATAAGTAATGGTTTTCTTGTGCAGACTAGCACTGCTGCCAATTCATGTAATGCAACTGAATCACGGGTTTGGTTTTTCTCAGAAAACCATGAAAAGAAGCTCAAAAATTACTTGACAAATCACATTTTAAAAAACTGTGATTTGTTTTGAAATGAATTCCTAACTTAGATTTCCAGTCTAATTCCAGTTTGGGGGCCAAGGGTGGAACTTGAGTATATGATGTCTTAGCTGGCTAAGGGAGAATCACTGACATGGGTTGGCAAATCCCATGGCTGTTGTCTACAGCTAACAACATGCACAACCCTTATCTTTTGATCTGCATTGTCTCTTTTGCATTTTAACTGAGGTCAGTTTCCCT
Organism: Carlito syrichta; assembly: GCF_000164805.1. Classification (NCBI taxonomy): domain Eukaryota; kingdom Metazoa; phylum Chordata; class Mammalia; order Primates; family Tarsiidae; genus Carlito; species Carlito syrichta. The sequence goes on along the minus strand of NW_007247177.1, from coordinate 607,916 downwards.
TCTCCTTCTCCTTCTCCTCCTCCTCCTCCTCCTCCTCCTCCTGCTACTACTCCTTCCCCTCCTCCTCCTCCTCCTTCTTGATAGGGTTTCACTCTGTCACCCAGTATGGAGTGCAGTGGCATGATCACGACTCACCCCAGCCTTGAGCTCCTGGGCTCAAGTGATCCTCCAGCTTCAGCCTCCCAAGTAACTGGGACTATGGGTGTGCATCACCACACCCAACTTATTTTTATTTTGTAGTGACAGAGACTTGCTTTGCTGCCCAGGCTGGTTTTGAACTCCTGGCCTCAAACAATCCTCCCACCTCAGCCTCCCAAATTGCTGGGATTTCAGGCATGAGCTATCACTCACAGCAGTCCAACTTCCTAACTGAATTTTATCAGTGTTTGTGTACACAACGATTACTTAAGAAAATCTAAACACCTGCTTCAGAGTAAAGCAGAAACATCAATAATAGATCCTTCCGGGGGATTTTTCTTTTTACTTTAATTTTAAAGCTTAGAGGTTCTCTGAAAATGATTTGAAATAATATTTATTTGTTTTCAAAATAAAATTCACACCCAAGCAACATTCAATAAGGACTGGCACAAACAATGTGACACTATAATAATAATGCCTAAATACCTATGTCACAGATAATTGCTATGTTTGAATTAAAAAATAACATTTATTGGCTTTTTCTAGTTATAAAGATAATACATTTTTGTACAAAACTTTAAAAAGCATCATTTTGCCTTGAAAAGTGTTAACAGTTTGTGTAAAACTTTATCTTTTTAGAGAGGTTATATGTATATTTAAATTGGATTAGTATAATATGTACTTTATATATGTTTCAAATACATATGTTTAAAGTGGATTTATATGACATAAGATTTTGTATAATCTAATTTTTGAATTTATATCTTTTGAGAAATTTCTTGTCATTACATTTTTTTGTAATATGTTATTTTAACAGGTGCATAATGTAGCAAAAATATTTATACATTGACATATTACTAATAAGGCTGCAAGTTGTTTGGAACTTTTCACCACATTATATGAACATCCTTGTATATTAAATTTTTGTACACATCTGATTATTTCATAGAATAATTTCTTACGAATAAAAATAAAAAGCAAAAAATCATAACTTTAAGACTTTTGAATCATAATATTTAATTATCCTTCAGAATTGTGGTAAGCATATGTGAGCATCTATTTCAATGAGTATTTGCCAGTATTGATCATTGTGTATTTAATAATCTCCTAACTTTTTCAGATGAAAAAATAGTGTTTCATTGCTATTTTTGGCTTTACTTACCATTTTGCATTACTGGCAAGCTAGACATTTTTTTAAAATTTTATTGACCTTTGTATATGTTTTCCTTTAACGTATTGCCACCTCGTGCACTTTGCTTTTCAGTATAGGAAATTTTTTTAGTTATTAAGGAGACCTCTTTCAACATAAAGGTTTTAGCCATTTGTCTGTCACATGTTTCAAGATTTTTGTGTTTATAATTTGTCTATTAATTTTCAGAAGTAATAAAATGTTTACCATTTACATAGTCAAATCAATCATACTTTTTCTCTATGGTTTTTTATTTTGATTTTATGCTTATAAAGGCCTTACTAGCTTCAATTTCAGATAGATGTTTCCATATATATTTTTTAGGTTTAGCATTTTTACTGCACATAACAATTATACATATTTATGGGGGTACATGTTATATTTTGATACATGCATACAGCATGTAAAGATCAAATCAGGGCAACTGGGATATCCATCACTTCAAACATTTATCATTGATTTGTGTTGAGATCATTCCACATCTCTCTTCCAGTTAATTTGATTATATACAGTAAATTATTGTTAATTATAGTTATGCCACTGTGCTGTTGAACAATAGAATCTATTCTTTCCACCTAACTGTATTTTTATACCCATTAAGCAACACGTCATCTATCCCACACTCTTCTCAGCCTCTGATTACCACTATTCTACTCTCTAGCTTCAGGAGATCAACTTCCATGTATGAGTGAGAATATGTGATATTTACCTTTCTGTGCCTGACTTATTTCACTTAATATGATGTCATTCAGTTTTGTCCATGTTGCTGCAAATGACATGATTTCATTCCTTTTTATGACTGAATAATATCTATTTTGTATATATACCACATTTTAAAAATTCATTCATTTATTGGTAGACACATAGGTTGATTCCATATCTTGGCTATTGTGAATAATGCTGTGATGTGATAAGCACGGGATATTTTCTTTTGCTTATTTTGATGGTTTCATATTCTTACTCTTAACTCTTCAATTTGTTTGATATATTTAGGATGTGATACTGATCTAATTTAACCTTTTCTAGACATCCAATTTATTGCACAAATCTTATCATATATCAAATTGTTATACACATCAGGCCCTTTATATATGCTTTCTGTTTGTGGTCTGTCTGTCTAGTATTGAACTCTGACACTAATCTTACCCTAGCACTGAACTATACTATTTTACAGTATACTTATTGTTTTAGAGTGTATTAAGACATTTAGGCAGCTAAGTAGGCCAACTCTTACTTTATTATCTTTTCAAACGATCTTTAATATTTTAACCTGTTTGGTCTCCCATATTAATTTAAAAATAATTTTATAAGGTACTGAAATAATCTCAAATAGTTTTTCAAAGGGATGAGAAAGCTTTTAGTTAACACTCATATGTAGAAAGGCTTTCAAGAAACAATTATAAGTAAAAAAAACAATGTGAAAACTATGTAGAGTAGACAGCATGTGAGGGACTTATCAGGAAGCATGCACAGGAAACCCTGGTTGGTGTCAGGATTGGAGAATGAGGGTTGGTGGAAGATTGACTTTTCACCAAATATTCTTTTATACTTTTGAATTTTTTGATGTGCATGTTGAATACAAGAAGCTAAAAATTGCCAGTGATAATGATATCCCCAAAGATAGGTTTATGATTAGGTTTGAGGTTTGCACATTAAGAGAATTAAAGTTGTGAGGATAAGGCCCTTGCCCCAAATCATCTGACTAGAACTGTCCAGCTAGAACTCCCTCAACTCCCCAAGGGTGTCTTCTCCAAGCTTCTCCCAGGGAGAGAGAAAACAGTGATCCACAGGCAAATTTAGCCCAGAAAGCACATTCTTTACTGCTTCCTAGTGTTTTGCCTAAGTAATCTTGAAGATATATTTGAAAGTTATTCAGTTTCTGGATATAGCTAGGATCTATCAAAAATATTCAAGGATAGGAAGCTAGTTTGGGAAGGAGCAGGAAGGTTGTTTTTTAAAAAAATCCTATGTAAAGAAAGTAAATAATTGAGAGACTAGGAGGACCCAATAAAACCTATATGATACCTGGCATGAAGTTATGTAGTACTCTGAACTAATGGTGATACATAGGAATGTCACTTTCCTGCACAAATGGGTGACCACATTTCATCTGGGCAGCAAGCAAAAAGAAAGAGTGTCCCCACAAAGGACTTTAAAATGCTTTCTATCTTATAACAGCGGGAAGAATGGAGTCTGCTGTGCAGAACACTGAGAAACCCAGTGTCCCACTCAGATTAAAGACATAGGCTGACAATTCACAGATTGCATTTGGAGGAAAGCAATACTTTTCATAGCAATAGACTTCATTACTTTGAAATGTGTCCTTTGGCTTTTGAAGTTAGATAGAACTGCTCTGTATCTCAACCCCAAAACTTACTATCTGTGTGACCCTGAATAAGGGATCAGTTCTTTGATAATGTTAAGGCAAAGCAACATTGATGAGTCTCAGTTATTTTTTTATCTGTTAAATATTTATTACAATACCTTTAGCATTTATTCATTCAACAAGTTACATAGTAGGTGCTGTGCCAGGAGCGAGTGATACAGTGGTAAATTAAAAAAAAAAAAAAATATATATATATATATCTGCCTTTGAGGAATTTATGTTTTATTAGAGGAGAACTAAATGAAATAAAAGCAATGCAGTATTTACTAGAACACTTAGCACAGTAAACCTTGAATGAATGATGTTATTTATATTACTTTTGTTATAAAACTATATATAATTACTATATGTTACTAACATTATCTATTATTATTATTGTTTTAACAAGTACCTAAGCAAAATTCCAGACTGATTTTCTTTTTCTTTTTTTTTTTTGAGTTGGAGTCTCACTCTGTTGCCCAGACTGGAGTGCAGTGGCCACTCCCGGCCACTGCAGCCTCGACCTGCTGGGCTCCAGCGATCCTTCCGTCTCAGCCTTCCAAGTAGCTGGAACTACAGGTGCGTACTACCAAGCCTGGCTAATTTTTGATTTATTTAGAGATGAGGTCTCGCCAAATTGCCCAGGCGGGTCTCGAACCCGCGGGCTCAGGCAA
>NW_007247177.1:600271-603530 GCF_000164805.1 Carlito syrichta | reverse complement strand
CCCAAGTAGCTGGGACTACAGGGTGTGTACCACCACACTTGGCTAGTTTTTTTATGTTTATTTTTTGTAGAGATAAGGTCTTACTATGTTGCTTAGTCTGGTCTCAAACTCCTGGGCTCAAGTGATCCACCTGTCTTGGCCTCCCAAAATGCTGAGATTACAGATGTGAGCCACAGTACCAAGCCTTGTTGTTATTTTAATTTGTACTTTATCTGATAATTTCTTAGGGTGAACATTTCTCTTTTATTTTTTGATCCTCTTGTGAATTTTGCTTATATTCTTTTCTCATTTCTCTTTTAGGGTCTTTTAGAAATTAATTTTAAAAACTTACAAATTAAGTTTTTGTCACATTTCTTTTTCTTTTTTTTTTTTTTTTTGAGTTGGAGTCTCACTCTGCAATGCAGTGGCCGCTCCCGGCCACCGCAGCCTCGACCTGCTGGGCTCCAGCGATCCTTCTGCGCCAGCCTTCCAAGTAGCCAGAATTACAGGCATGTGCTACCACGCCCGGCTGATTTTTTGATTTATTGTAGAGATGAGGTCTCACTGCCCAGGCGGGTCTCGAACCCGCGGGCTAAGGCAATCCACTCACCTCAGCCTCCCAAAGGCGCGGGATTACAGGCTGAACCGCCAAGCCCGGCTCCAGACTGATTTTCAAAGGTCTTGACACAGTCCCTCATAGGAGCAATAATGGCATGGAGATAGACAAAGCAGAACTCAGTTCCTTAACTTCTCTGGTAAAGGAGTTTTCACTGGTCCTTAGCAAAGAGGTATTGAGCCTCAGAACCAACCAATGGCCTTTGTTAGTTGTATCTTATGTGTTATAAGCTATGTCTAGTTCTCATTATGCTGCAGGTTTCAGTTCTTTGCAATAAGCTTTTCTATCATATTTATAAAGTATTGAGTTGAAGAACCCTTTTACTATGGCTCTACATAAACACGCAGATCAGCGGAACCGCGACGAGCCTGTGCCCTGAATGGAAAATAAAAGAATTTTTCTTAATGAAAAATTAAGAAAATTACACATTTCCCCTGTAGTTAGAAAATTCCAGTTTGATGGGTTTATGAAAATGTTCCTCTTTCAAAAGAAATTATGACCTTTATCTGACCTTTCTTAGTCACTTAGCATTTATTGAGCAAGTCCTTCAGATTGCTCAGAAAAGAATAAGGAAAAGGTGAGGCAGCAGATGGAGTTTATTCTGATTTTCAAAGACCTTTTGATTTCATCCCTCAAGGAGGAGAAATTGGTAGTCCAGTGGTGAAGTGTGAAACAAAACTTTATCACTGAAGACTAAATCACTCAAAACTATTCTGGGAATCAGCTGAGTTCTCTTCTTGAATTAGAAAATGGTATTTTAAAAGGCAGATAGGAGAAGGGTAATTTTGCTTGGATTAATTATAGAATTAGGACATCGCCATTAGTTAGTCCAAGTACACTTAGGATAATAGTGGATGTGGCCGGGCATGTTGACACATGCCTATAAACCCAGCACTTTGGGAGGCCGAGGTGAGAAGATTTACTGAGCCTACGGGTTTGAGACCAGCCTGGACAACTTGGTGAGACCTAAGCTCTGCAATAAATCAGAAAATTAGTCAGGCATAGTGGTGCATGCTGTAGTTCCAGATACCTGGAAAGCTGAGGTGGAAGGATCGCCTGAGCCCTGCAGGTCGAGGCTGTGGTGGCTGTGAGTGTGCTACTGCCCTCCAGCCTGGGCAACAGAGTAAGACTCAAAAAAAAAAAAAAAAGTGGAGGTAACAGAAAGGCAGATGATATTTTGGAAGTCTAGACTACAAGGTCACAAGCAATAGCGATCACTTTCTTTTTGTTTTTAGCACAATGCTTTTGACCATTGATTTCTGTTTAAGAGGCTCAAACATATGGCATTACCCACTGCTCAGCAGGCATTTTCTTAATTGGAAAGCATGTGCCTTTGTTTTAAAAATCATCAGGGGACTCTGGAGAAAACATTTTACCATCCTTGGACATTCACATCTTTTTCTCTTTATCTGCATCAAAAGTTCTGTGTTAGTTAGCAAAACCCATTTGCCTCGGTGAGGCAACACTGATTACTTGTAGCTTGGGCCAAGGATTGGGAAAGGAAAACTCCCTAAAACAGAAAAGAATGGTATTGGAGTCTTTATTGTATCTATTTCAAAGGAAAGATGTAAGGCAAGGTTAAAGAACTAGATAGAGTTCACATTTATAGAAGATGCATTGGAAATAAACAGATCTTTTCATAGAAGAGGAAACAGCCTCCCACTCTCTCACTTACCATCTAGAAATGGAATCCAAAGGAGATTCTTCTATCACAGCTGAATGTTTTGATATTTAAGGTAAGAGCTATTCAGGAATGCTTCTTGCTGCCTAACAGCTTTAAAAAAAATCTCCCAGCAGCCTCTGGGAGAAGGATGCAGGTAGGATGATCCAGTGCTGGACTTCCATGATATGTCAGATAGCAGTAATCTGGTCCTACTTGTGTCCTTCTCCCTAACCCTTTTGCTCTAGGAGAATTGCACTCTAGGGAGCAGACATTGTAACCCTTCTCTCTTAGAGTGACTACAGGAAAATTACTCCAGGTAGTTTGCATTGCAGGAACTTCGTGAAATACAAGATATAAAGGTAGAAAGAAGAAGAGTTATCATATCCCCTGTCCCCCAGAAATAACAATGTTTGCTCAAGTTGAGTGTTTTTGTGATCAGTGTTTTGATCTTTTGTACTTCTAATGACTATCAGTCCAAGGCTACAGGCTTTGAAGGTCTTAGTAACTTAAACTTGGATTACATCTCCCTGTCAAGGGCTCCAAAGCATAATGCCTGATTTCTCCACCTACTCCACATCCCCTAATTAAGTCATGCCTAACTATTCATTGTGATACAATTCTGGTCAATGGAGGATAGCAAATAGTTACAGTAGTTTGAAGACATTGCTTAGAGCAGGGGTCCCCAACCCCTGGGCCATGGACTGGTACTGGTCTGTAGCCTATTTGGGAACCAGGCGGTACAGCAGGAAGTGAGCAGCTGGGGAGCAAGGAAAGCTTCATCTGTATTTACAGTTGCTCCCCGTCGCTCACATTACTGCCTGAGATTTGCCTGCCGGAGTCCTGCTCCAACTAGGTTCAGGGTACCTCAAAGGTAGAGATGGCATCAGCTATTGGGTGAAGAAGAGAAAGAAAGAGACTGGACTCCAGTCTAGTGCAGAAACGATGTGTGTGTTATTGGGAATTACAACGAGTCTTTTATACACAAAGTCAGATGTGGGAGG
>NW_007247177.1:562258-599901 GCF_000164805.1 Carlito syrichta | reverse complement strand
CAGCTTCTAAAGTTAGCTTGTGTTCGTCCCGATCTCAGAGTTTCTATGTTTTGAGCTCACAGGAGCTTAATCTGATTAGTGCTGAGTAGAAAGGGGGAGGAAATGGGGTCAAATAGCTCCCGAACGCATCCTAGTGGTCTCGGGGTCAACGGTCCTTCCTGATCCCTAATGCTCAGTGGGCCTCCGTGGCCGGCTCCCAACATTTGCCTTCTCTCAGATCCCCAGCTTCATGAGAGTCTCATAGGAGTTCAAACACTGTTGTGAACTGAGCATGTAAGGGGTCTAGGTTGTGCGCTCCTTATGAGAATCTAATGCCTGATGATCTGAGGTGGAGCTGAGGTGGTGATACTAGTACTGGGAAGCAGTTGTAAAGGCAGGTTAACATGAGTGGTGAGGTTTGGCTGCACAGAGATCATCATAAATCAATTGCTTGCAGACTTATTTCAAAACCCTACCAGTGAGTGGCAAGTGAGTTGATGTACTTCAATTGGACATCTGCATTTAGTGGCAGGCTTGAACTCAGAATCAGATACTTATTTTAGTCCGCACGTGACCCACCCTTTATTTTATTTACCACTTCTCTCTGTGCCTCTTTTGTTATGGTGGGTTGTATAATTATTTCATTATATGTTCTAATGTAATAATAATAGAAATAAAGTGCACAATAAATGTTATGCATTTGAATCATCCCCAAACTACCCCTCTTGTGTCCATGAAAAAATTGTCTTTCATGAAACCAGTCCCTGAAGCTAAAAAGGTTGAGGACTGCTGGCTTAGATGACTGGCCATGCTGAAACCAATGTGTGAGTTATCCATCTGCCTATCTAGCCATCTCTGCAGTACTTCTGTGAGAGGATCCAGACAGTGTGACAAAACATAGAATCTGGGGTCACCATATCTAGGTTTGAGTCATAATTCTACCGGTTGGTACCTACATGACTTTAAGCATATTTTTATCTCTCTGTGTTTCAGTTTTCTTCACTGTGAAGTGGGTTAATAATACTTCTTAGACAAGTTGCGATCATTAAACGAGCTAACACATGAACAGCTCTTGGAACAATATCTGGCACACAGTAAGTGCTACATAAGAGCTTCCTGTTATTAGTAATAGTTCAGGGGTTCTTTGCCAGCCTGAGCTTCAAATGTTTTATGAAATCCCTGGGACAGTCTACAGAACAAGTGTTGCTACTCATCTATAAAATGTCCTGGCACAGCCGGGCTCGGTGGCTCAGCCTGTAATCCCGCGCCTTGGGAGGCTGAGGTGAGTGGATTGCCTGAGCCCGCGGGTTCGAGACCCGCCTGGGCAACTTGGCGAGACCTCAACTCTACAATAAATCAAAAAGTAGCCGGGTGTGGTAGTGCGCACCTGTAGTTCCAGTTACTTGGCAGGCTGAGGCAGAAGGATCACCAGAGCCCAACAGGTCAAAGCTGTGGTGGCTGGAAGCGGCCTCTGCACTCCAGTCTGGGCGACAGAGTGGGACTCCAACTCAAAAAATACAAAAATAAAAAATAGAAAAAATAAAATGTCCTGGCAAAATGTTCATACTTCTCATCAAAATCACCCATAAACTAAAATAGCTTAAAAACTATTGTGCCAGACCATGTAGATCTTTAAACACTGAGAGTCATTGTCTGTCATTAGTCATACCCAACAAACCGTTATGAATACTGGTTCTCACAAACAACAATGGGATCTCCAACTAAAACAATCCTTAGGAATGCATTTACAAGATACAAGAAAGTTATTGGTTAGGTATGCTAATTCTGTCTTCTACAACTTTATTCAAATCTTTTTTTTCCAAATCCACAATTACAAGCACAAGCAAGCTATTGAGATCAATGGACCCAATTAGTTAAACAAAGAGAGCACTCCACACTGAATATCCCAAAGATCTGAAAATTTTCCCCAGCCTTTGAGCTGTCCTGCATTAATGCAGTTGCCCACTAGATGTCAATGTTTCCATGAGAATGAATAAAGGCATTCTGTTGTCATCCTTGAAGCAGAGGATTAATTGATTGCTATAAAAAGTTAGATGAAATAAAATGTTCTCCTTGCTCTTCAAACCAAGATAAGCTAATAACTTTGGACACAATTTCACTCCTCTGCATTCACCAACTGTCCAATTACATATCGTCTCTGACTGGACCTTCAAAACAATATAAAATCGAATGAAGACAATGAAAGAAGTTGCAGGAGAATTTTTGCAGAGCTACCATCCAGTCCAGAAACAAAGCAATTCAATCTGTGTCTCCAAGACTTCCTAGTGCAGTGGCTTAGTACATAATGTTCCTCCCACATCACCCTCATGTTCTTTCTTCTACTTTATTTGAGATACTTTGGAAAAATGTCTCTATGATAACAGTGTTTTAGCTGTCTTTCTTAAAGCAACCTTGCTTTAATAAGGACAAAGAAGATCCTATTTGAATCATAAATCTGCCGGGAATATTTCTGTGTTTTCAGATGTTCTGTTCTCACCATTTGTCTGAGCCATACCTTTTAGATGGTGTGCCTCAACCATCAGATACAGACAGGAGAGCCACAGAGAGCAAGCTAGAGGCAAGAAAACACAATGGGGGATCTAGGAAAAATACATAACCAGAAACATAAAGAACAAAGAGAATGCTGAAAGCATTAGAGAAGGGAAAATACTAGCACAAGGGCTTCTTTGTCCTCTGCCCTTGTGGTTTTCTTTAGTGTTTGTCCCTTTCCCTTCTTCAAGCAGAGAGCAAAGCAAAGGCGACTTTATCAGGCTCTGTCACGTGTGCAGTGAAACTTCTCTGGTGTCAAATATCACTTACCTGGGAACATAAAGTCTACTGTGTGTACTATAGAATCAAACCTAGGGCATTTGTCAAATACATGCTTGAGAGGTAACACACAGAGATTGATTAGGATGGAAATATTTCGTCCAAGAATTCAGTCATCTCTGGTTATTTTCAGGGCTGAAAGCAGATGGCCTTAGAGACGGTGCTGGACACTGGTTCAGAAATGTAACACAAGGTTAACTGAAACATATGCTGCCATTCACGGGGTATGAGTTCCAAGAAATATACTAATTTATCCCAGTCAGACCCTTCTCTGAATACTATTTTCTTTGTGCGTTTTCTAAAAGTTAATGTAACCAAGGTTTAAAATGAATCTGAGAAGGGGCCATTTTATCTCCTTTGGGCCTGCTGGGGCACTCAATAGCATTCCACCTTTTACCTGTCTTTTACAGCTTTCTCTTGCAACATGTTGAAAGTAAAAGTAATTATTTGTCAGTGACGATTTAATAAGACAATATTTCAGTGTAATAGCGTCAATATTTTTGAAAATGTAATTTTTTAAATTTTAGAAGCAATATAGACTAGTTATTAATCTAAACCTAGGGAAGAAGACTTGAAAATATCTACTTAATTAATAGTGATAGTGTGGTTTAGTGCAGCAAGTTGCTAACAAAGCCAACCGTTTCCAAATAATCCCTCTGGCAGCCTGTCACTGAAGTCTGGCATGAAAAAGAGATTCACAAAAGAAATATCTTTGCCCCAATAGAGAAGCTCATTCATCAAATCACTCTCATTAATGTCTTAGTGTGAACTCATTTATTTGTCTCTTTACAGTGGAATGGGAATGAAGGCGGAAAAGGAAGAGTATAGGGTTCTTCCTAGAGGAGGTGGATGTGATAGATTGTCCAGAAGAGCAAAAGTCCTACGAAACACTGGATTTCTATGGGTATGAGAGAAATAGAAGCATCCTAAGATTAAGAAGAATATGTCAAGGGCTAGAAATGAAATCTCAGGAGAACATTTTTTAATAGTCTCTCCAATTTTGCATTTGGAAGACCCAAAGAACAAGGCATTGTTTCTGTAAATCGTGTAGCTGGTCCTGAGAAGTACCACTTTCTAGTGAGAAAAAATAGAATAATAGGAAAGGAATTATTGATGGAGTTCTTGCTGCATAGTACATTGAGTTTTGTACATTGCTTGACCTCCTGATTACTATGCTAGGGACACCAGGAAAGATTTACTATATCTTTCCTTCTTTTTCTCAATTGCACATCCCATACATAGAAACGGGGTAATCATAGTTTTAAAGGCAGACATGTTGTCTTTACCACTTACATGCTATGTTAACCTTGAGAATTTTTCTTAACCGTTATAATCTTCTATTTTTTCTTCCTGTTTAAAATGGGAGAGAAAAACACCATAATCTGCCCAAACATGTCATAGAATGGTTTTAAATTTTAAACAATAACTATGTGTAAATGGGTTTTGTGAACTGTGATGAGTTTTACACAATCTCTTGAGTGTATTATTTATATAAATAGTATAATTATGTCCTTCTATGCTCCTTTAAGTCATGAAATCTGATGTAATTGCAGGCAAAAATACATCTGGTATGAACTAGGTTAGAAAGCATGAAAATGTGTATAACAAGATTATAAAAAGGTTACTTCTCTAAGAAAGGAAATAAGAAAAGAAATGCTGTGGGATTTTATTGGACTCCTGACAATGGCACAAACTTCACAATGTGATATTAATAGATTTGGGGGGATGGAGTGAGAATGCTGGAGTTGTGACAGTATCCTTCTGGTGTTTTCTTTGGAGATGAAAGAGATAAGGCAATTTTTTAAAAGTACATCCTAAATGCTTACGTAGCTTGTGACCCTTTCAAAACATTTGTGATCACTCATTTTGATGGCCTTTCTGATGTGACTAAATCTTATGAGTTATTGTTATTAATATCTTGCAAGGTTGCCAGACAACTAATTGTGGTGGAAAACAGCCAAGGAGCAGGGCCAAAGTAGTATACACTGTGGACTGTCTCTCCAGGTCTAATACTTACTCTTTTTCCTAACCATTTAAAAATCCTCCTTTTAAATCTGAACTCATGTATTTCTCTTCACTCTTTTAAAATTTATTTTTGTGTCTGTGTCATGTGTGTGTTTGCAATGTACTTGTCTCATTAGATTACAGTCTCCTCCCAGGCAGTCTGTGTCTTTTATTATCTTTGAGTCTTTTTGTAGGATCCAGTGTAAGTTTAGGCACAGAGATCTTGCTCTAACCTGAATCCTTTTGGCTGCAGGTAAGGAAAGCTGGGTTCTACGTATGACTAAGCTCCTTATTAGATGTACAAATTTTATAATTATCTTTACAAAATTTGCTCACCTTTTCCACTTCTCAAACTTTCTTCAAATTATTCATGTCCCTCCACCAGAGACAGCTGAAAATAACCTTGGCTAAGTGATAGCTGAAATTGAGGTACTGATAGCTATACTTGCAAATCTCAAGAGAATAATGTCTAACCATAAGAGACAACAACAACTGAAATGGAAGATTCTAACTGCTGATTATTTACATGGGAGAATGGTGCTGTGTTTTCAATATGCCTTGTTAATCATCTGAAGCTATGATGATGGTGCAGACATGATGGTACAGGTGTTTCTCCCATATTTGCACAAGTGGTTGAATTGGCTTTTTGGTCCAAATGCTAACTACTGTTCTGTTGGTGCTCCATCTGATGGCTGTGACCCAGGGTGGCTGCTGGTGAGCACACAGTAATGCTATTAATTTCAGATTAGTCTAAGATAGAGAGATGATAGAGAGAGAGAGAGAGAAGATTTTGAATTTGCAGCAAATGAAATATCTACACATAAAGAAGATCAAGACATAAATGACTAATCTCACTTAATGAAACACTTTTTTTGTGAATAAATTTAGCAATATATGTAGAAGCATACTTATTACAGTATCCTTCAAAACAGGAAAACATGGAAAACCAAATAAATAAGTGTTCATGGAAATAATGTACACCTACATTGTTATCTTTAATGAATGTTATTGCATTTTATGATTTTACATACATCTAATGCTTTTAGAATAAAGTTTTAGAAATTCTGTGTCAAAAGATATATGCTTATTGATTGATCCCATACATTTTGCAATAGGCAAGATTTTAAAAGATTTATAAACATTTTAATTAATCGATTGAGTGATTAATGTTTCAAAAATTTATATACTCACCAGCAGAGTATGAAAGCTCTCATCTCTTTACCTCTTGGACTTGGACATTAGGGCTTTTTATAGTTGTTGTTGTTTTAAGTCAGAATTTCTGTCACTCAGGCTAGAGTGCGGTGGTACACTCATGGCCACCACAGCCTCATCTGCTGGGCTCAGGCGATCCTTCTGTCTAAATCTTCCAAGTAACTGGAACTACAGACATGAGCCACCACACCTGGTTACTTTTTTGATTTATTGTAGAGACAAGATCTCATCAAGTTACCCAAGCTGGTCTCAAACCACTGGGCTCAGGCAATACTCTTGCCTCTGCCTCCCAAAGTGCTGGAATTACAGGTATAAGCCACAGCACCCGATCGGACTTTATTTATTATCTCTTTTTTTCTCTACTGTAATTAGGCAAATATTGCATATCTTCATTTTTATAATTTTTATTTCTCTAATTATTAATGACTTTCAGCATTTAAAATATTTAATAGTCATTTGTATTTCTTCTTTGCTTGCTATTTCTTTATGTTAGGACTATTTTGAGAGATTATTTTTCTAATTTTCATGATTCATTTTAAGAGCTATTTGTGAGTTATTCATGCATCATATATATTGTAAATACTTTTCACAGTTTGTTGTTTGCATTTAATTGATTATTTTCTTTGTTGTCGTATGGAAAATCTTAATATTTAGATAACTGCACATATGAGTCTTGTATTTTTGTTTTCTGCTTTTGGTGTTATGACTAGAAAGACTTTTTTCACCATCATGCCATATAAGGTATTTGTTTTCTCCTACTATCAGCGTGGTTTAATTTCATTATCTTTAATCTTAATTTCTTTAATCTTGATGAAATTTATAACAGGAAAAAGTAGGAATCTAACTTTTTTCCTCCAAGCAGCTTGTCAGTTTTCCCAATGCTGTACTACTTTTTGAAGGAAGATATCTTCTTTACCATATTCTTAATTTTTCCATATGCCTCTGTTTCAGACTTTGTTTTTCACTAGTACCACATTATCTAAATATTACAGTTCTAGACTACATAATATATGATAGATATTATGTCCTTCCCATCACCTATTTTTATGTATTTCTGCTGTACTTTTTATTTATTCAATAATAGAAATTAAAAGAAAAAAAAGACAGTAAAAAGATCATAATGATAAAGAACTTGATCTTTTAAAAGGAGAAGCAGAAATACGAAAGACTCTTTTGGATTATTCTAAAGAGGATGATGATTATCTAACAGAGGGATCCAACTCTGATTCCACTTCAGATTCTCTAGACTCTGTTGATCCACTTAATCCTGCAACAACTGCTATTTCAACAGATTTGGAAGGCAATTTAATAGCCTACAGAAAGCTGTCATGTAATACCCGGAACCAAAATAACAACTGACTGATCAGACATTCAATGAAAATAAGTAACATTTCTACAAATAATGCATAATTGTGCATAAGGCACTCAAACCCTGAGTAATTTTAAAGCTTTGAAATGCTAATATTTCTGTCTAAAAAAAGCAAGGTGCCTCCAGTGACCACAGGTACTTAACATGTATAGAGGTCCAGGCCTTCCCTTGAGGGTTCACTATTCTTACTCTTTCTCCTTGTTCAGAGTAAAATGTTGTGGCACAACTGTGACAAATATATTTTCAGAAAAAATTCTGAGACCCAAGAATGTAAGGAACTGAAGAAACCTATCCCATTCTAATCTTCATGAGAGGAAATATTTATTGCTTGCTATGAGTCCACCTTTTTATAATCTTATTATTTAAAAATTTCTCCAGGCAGATAATATAGCATAATTTTAAAGTTACAAAATGTTAATCTTATGACTTTTCAATATAAAAAGAATCAATGAGATTGGGTCTTCCAAAACCACGGCCCCTTACTATCTCAGATTAGTAGATTTAAATCTAGCATTATGGAAGAGCCAAAAGCAGGGGAACCCCATCGGGTCTCCTCCCACTGTGGGAGTTTTCCTGCCCTCTCAATATATCCTGCTTTTTAAAAAAAGTGAGCCAAAAGCGCCATTAGAATATTTCTGACAAGTTGGTTATTCAGCTTCTATTTGAATGTTTTCAGGGCCAGAAAGCCTTTATAAGCTAGCTCATTCTGCTATTTAATTTTATTAGGTCAAAATATCTCTCCCTGTAACTTCTGTAGCCTTGTCCTCTGAAACCCCACATCTACCCACTCTTTGATAAATCAACTCTTTAAACATTTAGGGAGAGCAGGCTTCTAGAGAATCTCCAAGCTGATCATTCTCATTCCTTTCCCCCTAATGTGATGCTATTCTCTGGACTTTCCTGACTCCTTTCCTGGTTTCCAAATCAAATGCAAAGGCTGCTTCAGATTCCACTAACATAGGATATAGCAAGAGGAATCATTTTTAAAACCTGTTATATTTGTCTTTGTATTCCCAGTGTCTAAAGCAGTGTTCAATATGTGCATAGTATACATGTACTTATTAAATATTTGAGGACATAAATAAGTTAGTGAGACACTTTTGATCCCTTTCACAACTATTTTGACAATTGTACAAAATAGGTACCATTTTCTTACCAGAACAAAATTATTTCACGTATATGACCACAGTCCCTGAAGTGTGTGAGAAAAATCATACTTGGACTGGTTAAATAAATGCTGTTTACAATTTGCTTAGGTAGCTTTGAGAATTATGCAAACTGCATTTTATTGTTATTTTGTGACAGTTCTAGGACTCAAAGCAGAAGTCTTGTTTGTGCCTGCTCTATGGATCTCACAAAGGAAGATGTCACGTGGAAAGCTTCTGCAACTGGTGCTGGTGCTAAAGTAGTATGCTTCTTTGTTTAATGACCTGGCAGTTTGCTTCTTGGCTGCAGGTTGCTTTTGTTAGTGTTTCCACCACTGCCAGGGGCATTTCTCTTGAACCTGGCATCTGTTAGTCTATTTTCTCCAAAACTGAAAGCCAATTTCAGCTTTACAGTGTATGAAGGTCTTCTAGCTTTTTCCACTTCTGATTTTATTTCAGCCCTAAATTGCCACTGTATTGAGGACATGTTTAATGTTTTTTTCCCCCAATGATATATTTTTCCTGGTGATTTTTTTTCTCTTGGAATTTGACCTCAGCATGTGTGCTTGAGTTTTATTAGTGATACTTTCTATCAATACCCTATGTCATCTCCAGTTTTCTTCTCCATCCTCAACTTCTTGATCTAATTTTAGTGTAAACTTTCCTTTGTCCATCTCTGAGAACTAGAACTCTACCTGACACTCTCTCATAACTACTTGAGTAGTATATTGTGGCCTCTTCCAGAGTGAGAGAGAGCCCTTTTCTGGGAAGTAAAAAATAATAGCCTCAATATAAAGGAATATCTCAGATAAAAGTGATGATATCAAAGTTTCTATATGAAAAAATTAAGGTGTGATAATCTGGATGAAAGAGAGGTGTGGTTGGGGGATTGTGTTGAAGCTGTTTGCTTATATATATAGAGTGTGTCTTTATTGAGGGGAGGAAGCGATAAACAGTGTTGCCACCTTGTGTAATGCTTTGATCTACCACTCTTGTGCCTTCATTTCAGATATTAAGTGATCTATGAGAGATAGTTCCTGAGAACTTAGCATCTCCATTTATTCCTTCCAGAATCTTCCTTGTTATATGACAAGACTGGGATGACAAAGGGAGTTCAACAAAGGCAGGAATCTAGTTTTCACCTTGACTTCAGATCTGCAAGAATCCTGCTGCCTTCCCAACTTCCTTCAGTCTAGTTTCTTTCCCTCCTGTTCTTTCTGGGATGCTCCTGACATATAGTATGGTAAAACAGAAGTCACATTAATTTAAGAGTTGACATCTGTATTGAGATTGTAGCCATGGCACCTAAGAGTATGAGGACCTGGGCAAGGAATTGGACATCTCTGAGCCTCAGGTACCTTTATCTTGGAAACAAGAATAATAAAATTACCTTTGAATTCAAGGTTAATTGTGGGGTTGTTACAGATATGGTATGCTGAAGTTCTCTCTGTATTAGAAAGTGTTGATCAAGCACTATTCATCCTCCTCCCTGTGGAATATACCCAGAGAGACTCAAATCATTCTACAAAAAAGATACCTGCACACATGTTTGTTGCAGCTCTGTTCACAATAGCAAAAGCATGGAACCAACTATGTTGCCCATTGAAGCTGGACTGGACTAAAAAAATGTGGTACATATACACAATGGAATATTATGCAACTATAAAGAAGGACAAACATATAGACTTTGCAGCAACTTGGATGGTTTAGAGTTGATCATAGGCAGTGATCTGTCACAGAAACAAAGAACAGAGTGCCATATATTCTCACTCATAAGTGGACCTTGAACAATTATAATACTATAAGAAAGGGATTGGCAGTAGTAGGAAACTGCCAGGGGAGGAGGGATGGGGTTGGCAGTTGGGGAAAACTGCTAGGGGAGGGAGGGGCATACCTCATCAACAAGGGTACCTGCATAATCAATGTTTGTATACCTAACCCTGAATTGTACCCCACATCTTTATAATAAAAAAAAGAAGCAATAAAAATGATACAGCAGTCTGAGAACTATAAAGAATACTGTCCTTTTCTGGTTGCATTTAATTCTGTGTCAGTTAATACATTCTTTATTTCGGTTGATTGTTAATAAGATGGTGGTATAGGAGGGGAGAATTTAGGCTTACTGATGGTGGTTGCTTAGCATTGATTTGGTATATAGGAATGTACTTGTACTGTGGTCATAAGTCAATAAAAAACTTCATTATAATACAAATATCAATTTGTAAAAAGTAAAGTAAAACCTATTTTTAGTAGGTGAAACCTGAGATAGAGTGTTGTGTGTTGTACGAGTGTATGTAAGCATATGTGCCCATTCAAAGGGTGATCATCTCTTTCTTTCTACCCAAATAGGGTGTGTGCATGTGTGTGTGTGCCTTTGACCTTCTTTACATGAAATATCTTCTGACATACCACCTCCCAGGCATGCAGGCACCTAGTGATATATGAGCACACACAGTAATGCAAAAGGCCCCATCCTGGCATGCAGCTACTCTGAAGAGGAGGCAGAACATGAGCAAGACACTCTTCCTTATGGTTGAATAGCTAGTCATGAACCCTAGCTCCATCATTCATGTGCAATACATCACCTCCCTGAGTTTATTTTCTCAGTTGTTAAATAAGAGATTTTGATTTTTTTAAAAGTTCCAGCTTATAGGGTTTGGAGGCAGAGTTCCTATAATGTACATATAAGAGATCTGTAAATAAAAATGTTATGTAAGTGTCAGTTATTATGAATTCAGATGAAGGTGTGGCTTCCTGCTGGAGTCCCTCTCCAGCTGGGTTCATGATCTCCTGAAGGAGGAACGGAGTTGGCGTTGAAGGAAACACTGGGACAACTGACTCTGGTGTTAGCAGGACAGATGCCGTTTATTGTCAGTTAACAGTGAGCTTTTGCATTATTCGTATAAGGGAAAAGACAAAGAAAATTCCTACAACAAGATGTAACCAGTAACTTAATTAATAACCTTGACTGAGATACAAAACAAAACAAGCAGTTCATGCAAGGTGTCCTTTAAGGAGCCACTCTGATGTGCATTTTTGCATGGACACATGCTTTCTCAGGAGCGTCACTGTCTTGTGATCTTCAAGGCAGGCTATTCTCATTTATTTGTCATCATCTATGACATTCAAGTTGCTGGTTATCTCTAGAAGCTCCTGAGGTGCTCCATGACAATAGCCAGGTTTCAAGGAGCCCACAATTTCTCAGCAAATAAATCACATGATAAGTTTTAAAAGAATGTTGCACACTAGATATATTAATTTCCTCAGTTTACAAAACTTAATTTAATTGTGTCTAGGAATGTTTCATCCATCCAATTTACACCAACTTAAACTGTAAAAACAAGTTTATAAATTATTCCTACAATGATTACCACAGTCTAAAGATTATTGAATAACATACACTCAAATCAAGCTTAAGCCACTCTATAATACTAAATCTGTATAGCAAAAACAACATAATATAGAAATGCTTATTTTCTTATGTTAGAAGCCCAAATAAGCATGGTAAATGAATGGTAACTATATTCTAACATGCAAGCCACAATACAAATCATAGTAACTGAGGCAAAACAACATCCTGGAAACTCTAATTAATTGTTCATCAAAAAAGCAACTCTACCAAGCAATTATCTATCCACACCTGATGTTCAAGGTTTTATTCATGACTCCTTGGCGAGATCAGAGAGTTCTTTACAGATGTTAAACAGAGCACTCCTTGTTTTCACTGTGAATTTTCTAACGATAACACTAGATTAAGTGGCAGCGAGGCTTAGCACTAGGAGGTCAGGGACATAGCCAGATAGGGGAATAAGTAAAATAGAAGCAACCTTTTCTCATAAAATACTCTTTGGCTTCTATATATGGGGCAATGAATGACGTGAATTGGAGTTTTGTTTTTCGCCTTCAGACTGTACAGAATTTTCCGGCTGCATCAATAACAAAAATAGAAGAAGCAAGGGTTTCAGTTGCCCAGGCTCACTTTGCAGCCTGTGGTTTTGAGCTCCCTGGACTTTGTCAGCAGGCAGGCCTCCATGGCTGGCTCCCAACAGCTTCCTTATGTGCTGAGGCAGCCTCGCTTTCCCAAAGGCAGTGGACACTGCCAAGAAGTCACGGGTGGATGCCCGGTGGGTACTTGTCCTAGAAGCTGGAGTGGGAACAGCTTCAACCCATTGAGATTTTCTATTTCCATTTTCTTTGGCATCTATATATTGAAAGCAATATAGAAATGGAAGCTTCCTTCCATAGCTCATTAGGTTACTCATTCAAATTTTATCACATGGAATGAAAAATGAATCAATTTTAACACGTATTAATTGAATCCTGATACACTTTTTTTGGTAAGTCAGCTGAAATGTTTTAGGATCACATGGACCCTTAATAGGAGATAGTCATATGCTGTTAATATGAAAAGGGAATCAAGTCAGTGGAAAACATCATTCTCATGTTGAGCTATTTTTCCTTCTGTAAATATGACTGTTCTAAAGAAGAAATACTTCTAACCTTGTCAGATATAGTTTTGTTCATTTTTTGTGCAAGAGAAGAGTAAAGTAGTAAATTTGAACTCAAAATACTGTTGACAATATTAATCATAGGTGGCATTTGCTAGAGCACGTGGGGGGAAAGAATAATTTTACGCGTACACTAAGTGATTGCAAAATAAACTTGCATTTAGATGAATATACTTTTGTCTCAAATATAATTTGATTAGATTGGTAAAGATTTGCATTTATTAGGTTCCAAGGGGATTTGTATTATTTTTGCTATCAACAAATTTGGGTATATTACTTTCACTAAAAACATGTGATGACATATGGGCAACTAATGGACTTAGGTGTAATCCAGGTTGTAGGGTTGGTTCATTGGTTTGTGAGGTCTACATCCAGGTCAAAGAAACACTGAGGGCGACAGATGGTCACAAGGAGCCTGCTCACAGAAGGAGATGGACAAAGCCATAGTTCCATTAGGGAAGACGCATCATTCACCAGGGAGATCTGTGGGCTCGGGATATCAAACAGGTTTGTGAGAGCCTCTTTGTGAATTCTGCCAGATGGCACTTTGCCAGTTATTTTTACAGAACGCTGTGTACACTACTTCTGTAACTATAAATTGGCTCATGACAGCATCTTAGAGTTCATCTAAAGAAAGGTCAGGTCTAGAAGAGAGGCTATAATGCTGTCAGTGTTGGGGTCCCTGTGGGGAAAATATGTACAAAATGGGAGAGAACAGCACAAAAGGAAGGTTTTTTCTTCCATCTATGTCATTCTTTCCCATACCATATGCACTTCCTGAAAGATCAGGCTATAATAATGGAGTTCATGACTAAAGTTATCCTGGGGCCACAGAGTGTGAACATTCAGGAGAGATCGGTGCTGACTCCTTACAATATGTGGTACTAGTATTTGTACAGCCTCACATTGCCATCAATAAGGTAGAGTAAGAGGATAGATTCACAAATTAGGATTCTATTAGAGTAAAAATAAGTCAAGGGAGAAAAGTATAGCCTCTGAAATGAGGCAGCTTTGAGGTGAGTGCTGTTTTTGTCACACTATGGAATCAGAAAAGTTACATAAACCCCCTAAAAGTGGCAAATTTTAGAATATATAAAATGGGGTGAATATGAATTGCTTCACCATTCCACCCCACTAAATTAGCATCTGAAAGTGGTAATACATCTCCCCTCAACTTCCAATTAATTTCCATAATGAAGTTTACCTCTGATACACCCTAATAAGTGAGGTAGCATCTGTCTCATTCAATTTCCTTAAAGTGTTAAACATTCTATGCCCAAACACAAAATATTTTCTTGATTTCCCTGGGGTTACCTTTCGATGTTCATACCCTTTATGTATTTAGATAGTCTGATTAAATTAAATATGAGAGTGATGCAAGATAAAGTTAAATCCAATTTTTCTCTATTCAGATTGGTAGGATGTGGCCGCCCCTAGCCAGGTGTGTAGGAATTTCAAGTGGTGTTCTTTCATTAAGCAGTCTGGGTTCACTAGCATGCCTCCTCTTTTAAAGGTGGCATTGGAAACACACACTGATGTCTTTAATCCAGATCCCGAAATAAATATTTTACCCCATCCTGATGCCTGTTTGAGTGCACTGGAAAACCGTGGGCTGAGCAGGGAGTGCTTGGCACGTGATCTTCTAATGAAGCATATGGAACAGGTAGATGTGAAGAAAGTACAGACAGTAACAACCTCACCAACTCTGGCTGAATGTTTGTTGAATGTAAGACACTGTCCTAGCCACACAGAGCTTAAGATCACTCACAACAAGAGTGAAGAGGCAGGTACTTCAGTTATTTCTATTTTATATATGAGAACTATGAGGCAAGGTTGTTTAAATGATTTTCCCATGGCCATGTTGCAAGGTGGGCATAGAACATGTATCATCTTATGGCAGACTCATGTCCTTGAATCCTCATCTGTTTCAGGTTTTTTTTGTCTCCAGTCTTCAGACAGGTGAATGTTTGATGCGTTTGACTAACAACCTGGTTAAGCATCTGTCTCTCACATCTAGATCCTTAGTGAAAAGAAATTCAACCATTATTAAATTAGTTGTTTACCACTTCCTGGTGTAAAGAGTCCACTCACATGTTAACAAAAAGCCAAGTAACACAAAGCTAACAGACAAACAAACAACAACAACAGAAGCAGATTGGGAATCTTAGCCTTGAACAATTGATCAAAGAAGTCATATTCTGTGCTTTCATAGATTTTGTTTTATCTTGAAGCTGCTTCTTCCAAGAGAAGCTTCATGAAGTGATGTATAAACTATACTAAACAAATGGAACCATAAAAGACAAGGTTTTTTAGGCGGAAGGCATATTTTAGAAAAGCCTTCTCTCTTTAATATATGAAATTCAGTTTGGATCTTGATGAATTATACTCAGCATAATTTTCAATTAAAATATTTTAAAATGGCTAACTCTTGTATATAAGCCAGTACAATATAGTGTTTAAAATCATGGAGTCTAGCAGCCTGGGTTCAAATCCCAGATATGCCACTATTTGTGTTGATTTGAGCAATTCATTTAAATTGTTTAAGATCTTATTTCTTCCTCTGTAAAATGAAAATAACTTTATTTCTACTTCAAAAGATTTTGAGGAATAAATCAAAGAACATTAGTAAAGTCCTTAGCACAGTTACTGTATCATAATGAACAAACAATAAGCAGTGGCCATTATTATATAAGACTATGAAACTTAGAGGATGTCTGGGCTAATGATAAGTCATAAGTGTCACAATTATGCAGTTATTAATTATTGCCATGAGTTCTGATTATTTCTTTGCGCTTTATCATATAGCAAAAAGGTGAGCGAGGTAAGGGGAAACCACTTAGGACTGGAGAGTGAGAAGCAAAAATAGCCCATGAGGAAGAAGAAGGGGTGACTTGAGAAACTGAGGGAAAATTGGAAGCTTAGGAAAGAGAGTTTATAGGAAAAGGAGATGAACAGCACTGCAGGAAGTAAGTCCAGCAGTCTGGTAAGATGAGGAAAAAAGTATGATTTTTTTGGCAGTTATGTATGTTATGATAACTTAAAAATTGTGGGTAGAAACAATTTTCCAAGAATGAATGACAGGTAAAATTATCATTAAAGAAGGTAGAGGGTTGGCAGCTGAAGGGTTCATAGGAGAGATTTTTATTGTTTTTGCAGTAAGTTTTGTTTTTTAGGTAGAAAAAAATTCATGAGCTGAATGACAAAAGACCAGTATTAGCAAGACAATGGTTTAAAATATGAAAGGGAAAGCAAGTTGCAAGCCCTTGAGGGGACTGAAGGGCTGGGAAACAGAGCTGGATTTCATTCATGCATTTCTGCACTGTAATTCTACAAGTACAAGCGTTTACTTCTTATCAGGCACCAAAACCTGTACTGGGGATATTATGCCAAACCAGACATATTATTCTTATCCTCACATAGCTTTTACTTTACACTCTGGGTTTTACTTTAAGTCCAGTGAGAAGGGGTTACTGAAGGATTTTAAGCAGGGAAATTGTAGGGCTTGCTACACAGCATTATTGCAGTGATAGCTAGTAATACACAGGGATAGAGTAATATGTTAAAATTCACCACATGGAAAAAATCAGGAACACATTAAAATAGGCCTAGGTTGAGCTCTGGATCCAGTAGGAGAACCTAGGTTCTTTGCACTAGGTCTTGTCTCTGCCTGGGTCCCCTGTTCTCTCAATATTGCAAGGTGAAATCCTTCTTAAGATTCACTTACAGGTTAAACTTTGCTATTTCAGAGAAGCCTTTCTGAATATCCAGTCTAAACTAGCTTCCAGGTTGCCCTCTATCATCCAATTTTAATTCTTTGTATAGAATCAATCAAATCTTATGTTTTCTATATAGGTATTTATTTTATTTACTTATTTTTTATTGTCTTTCCTTTTCTACTGGATTTTAAGTTTCATGAGAGCAGAGATATTATGTGAATTTCACCACTGTGTCCCTGCATCTGCAATGAGCCTCAGCATATCAAGGTAGTGCTTAGTAAATGGATATTATGAATAAATGTGTGAAAGCATGATAACATGTAGCCGCAGAAACAGACATGCAGTAAACACTATGACAACACAGAGTAAGAAAAAGTACAGAGACTATGTGTCATTTGTGTATCAACAGATAAGTATCCCAGGTGACGTTCTATGTCCAGGACACTAGGTTTGTGAGCAATTAACATGTCACACTACCAGTATACATTAGAGGAGAGATTTGAGCTCAAGTTGAAGTGGATCCCGATTTGACATACCCTTATACTCCATGCCACCTTTCCTTTCCCTTCTCTCATGGACAAGCTGGTTTTTTTTAGCTTGGTATGGACAAAAGAAACATGCTACTCCAGTTATTAATGTGATCAGGTTCTGGAATGAGACAGACTTGGGCTTGAAACCTAGCTCAGCAGCCTACCAGCTACTTGACCTAAGTCAATTCATTTAATCTTTCTGTGCTTTTTATTTCTTCAGAGTCAGTGTAAGGATTAAACAAGATAATACATATCATGTACTTACCACAAACCTTAACCCATAGGAAGTAGTCCATAATTATTCCCATATTTATTATCATAATCTTTCTTTACATAGCTATTATTGTTATGACTCACTAAGCCTTGAAAGAAAAATTCTAACTCTAGGAAGAGAGACGAGGCTAATGGTATCCAGAGTTCTATGTCCTTGTTTCAGAAGCCTTGAAACTTGGAGGCATCAGAATCAGAAAATCACTTGGCTGAGATCGTAAAAAATTGGATGTGAATGATATCAAAGCCTATGTCTTTTGCAGTGAGGATATTAGCAATTAAGTATAAATAAGATGCTCACACCAAATAGTACAAGAATTGAGAGGTGGAAAATAATACCCTGAAACAGAGCAGAGTTTTCCAGGCTAAGCACAGTAGGAGCAAAGGTTTGAAAGAGGTAAAACACAAGTTTCTTTATGGTGTGTGAGTTCTGCCCAAATTCACATTGCTTTGAGAGCATTGTCAGAGTGGAAGGTTTGTGTTGGAGGGTTGAAGCTACAAAGACGGTGCCTTTTTTTTTTTTTTTTGGGGTTGGAGTCTCACTCTGTCACCCAGACTGGAGTGCAGTGGCCCCTCCCTGCCTCGACCCGCTGGGCTCCGGCGATCCTTCCGCCTCAGCCTTCCAAGTAGCCGGAATTACAGGCATGCGCTACCATGCCCAGTTGATTTTTTGATTTATTGTAGAGATGAGGTCTCGCTGCCTAGGCGGGTCTCAAACCCGTGGGCTCAGGCAATCCACTTGTTGGACCTAGATATGAGAACATAATCTCGTAAGAAACAATATATCCACAAGCACTTTACCTGTTTGAGGAGTTTTCTTTCAAGGAAAATAGTGTAATTCTGCAACCAGAATGTAAATGCAATATTTTTCTTAGTTCTGTTAAAATATGTCTTGTAAAGATGCCATTTAGCAAGTATTCAATTCTTCCTCATCAACAAGGTGTTTTGTGAACACCAAAAAAGGGGTCCTGCTGTTCCTCTACCATGCATGCCACCATGAGCTTCTAAATCCTATGGACCTTTTCCATGAGCCATTTGAAAGCCTACAATTTATTTTTAATCTAAAAATCCTGCCCCCATATATATGTGCCTAGTGACATGCATAACTATGTTCAGCGTAGTATTATTTGTAGTCATACAAAAATAAGAAATATATCTGCCAGTTTGGACATTAAGATAAATAAACTATGGTGTATTTTCATAGCAGAAAAGTTTTCAATAGTTAAATAAAAACTAAATCAAAATGAAAATCATGTTGAATAAAAAAAATCAAAGTGCTGAAAGATATCTAGAGTATGATACTATTTGTAAAAATTTAAAAAATTACATAAAACAGTAATATAGTCTTTATGAATGTATATGTGTGTGTGTGTGTGTGTGTGTGTGTGTGTGTGTGTGTGTATGTGTGTATATGTGTGTAGTAAAGGCCTTAAAGCATGAATTAGAAAAGTACAGATGAAGCACACGGGTTCGAGACCCTCCTGGTTAGAGAGACCTCATCTCTATAATAAATCAAAAAATCAGCCGGGCGGTAGCGCATGCCTGTAATTCTGGCTACTCGGAAGGCTGAGGCGGAAGGATCACCGGAGCCCAGCAGGTCGAGGCTGCGGTGGCCGGGAGTGGCCACTGCACTCCAGTCTGGGCGACAGAGTGAGATTCCAACTCAAAAACAAAAAAACAAAAAAAAGAGAAAGGTACAGATGAAATTCATGACAATAGTTGAGTCTGAGAAGGGAAGATAGAGGAGCTTAGGATTGGGAAAGAGGTCAAAGAGGACTTCCATCTTGACCTAAAAGCTTCGCTCCTTTTATTAAATAAAGAAAAAAATGATAAAACATAGACAAGTATTAATCCAAGGAGGGTATACTTGTAGGTTGTCATATTTTTCTTTGCACTTTTCTATATTTTTTCATCTTCTTAAGAACAAAAATTGAAGATAAAAATGATCATTATGGCATGGATTGGAATGCTGCTATGGTTTGTATGTGTTTTCCAAAAAGCGTTAGGGAAACTGAATCCCTAATGCAACAGTGTTGGGAGGTGGGGCCTAATGAGAGGTGATTAGAACATGAGGACTCTGTCTTTACGAATGGATTAATGGCCGTTATTTTGGGAGTGGGTTTATTATCATCGAAGTAGGTGTCTTATAAGAGGAGAAGTTATTTTTGTTCACCCGCGCTCTGTCCCTCTCTCTTACTCTCTCCCTCTCACTTTTCGCTCTTGCCTTCTGTTTGCCATTTCACCATGGAATGACACAGCAAAAAAAAAAAAGGACCTCACAGATGCCAGCACCTTGCACTTCCTAGTTTCCAGAAATGTGAGCTAATAAATTTCTGTTCATTATAAATTACTCAGTCCGGGGTAGTCTGTTGCAGCAACAAAAAACAAAGACAAATAATAAACGTTAAAATTTCCACCTTCCAAAAGCCTGTTTGTTATTTCCAGCCCCTCACCACTTTATATCTTGAAAGATTTTAACAAGTTGCATTTACTTAGTATAATTCCTCCACTTAAAAAATGTGAAGTCAATGTGAGTTTATCCTCAGTCTGAGAAAACAGAGGTGTGCATGACTTGAACAATAGTAGAACATTGGCCACTGAAGATTTAAATATGGAAGTAAAGTACATGACACAATGACTGTCATTTTGCCCAGATTTGAATTTGCTTTGAATGTCGCGCAGTTGAAGAATGGGCTTGTCGGAAGCCGGAGTGTCTGCCCAGTCTTCATCTCCAGGCAACGCTGCTTCTCTCTGCTCTTCATTAACCAGTTGATGACACTTGCAAAGGGATGACAAGCATAACTTTTTAACAAATTCATCATTTTCAAGGTTAATTTTATTATCCTGACTATGCTATGAAATGTGGTTTAGAGTTGTGTGTGTATGTGTGTGTGTGTGTGTGTGTGTGTGTGTGTGAGAGAGAGAGAGAGAGAGAGAGAGAGAGAGAGAGAGAGAAAGTCTATGTTAATAACTGTAGTCTGAAATTCAAAAATTAATTAAGGAAAGGCAGGGGTTTCATTCATTTTCAGTTATAATATTATAATACATGGTATTTCAGGAGATACTAAATACTATAATGTATCCAAGGAATCAAGTTGCTGGGATTGTCTTTGGATTGCTTGAGGTGTGATATAACTTCAGCCAAAGCAAAGAAAGTTGACATTTCACTTAGCCATTACAGTCTTTTTATGGGCAAATACAAGATTTCTATTTTAATTATTGAAATAAAGTAACTTATGCTTCTCATTACTGTCTTTACAAACCCCCTAGGTAGTGAAGGATTTCACATTGGAAACACCTACCCTAGTGGGGATCTCTTTACTGTTTTTTGAATCAACAATATGGTAATATTTTTCCTCTAAAAAGTCCAACCACATCCAAGTATAATTATTTCTTCATTTAGTCCAAAGAGTTCAATAGAGTTCAGTAAGTGATAAAAATACAAATTTTGGAATAATGAAATGTGGGGATGCATGATGTGCCATTTACAAGAAAGAAAGGAAGAAGGAAGATGAAGGAAGGAAGAAAAGAAAGACAGTGACAGATATCTGGGGGTTTAAAATGTATTAGCACGATAAGTTCTGAATTTGGGGAAAGTATTAAAATTGCCATGCATAAATTTGAAAGAAGACTAAGAAAGCGGAGGCCATACTTCCCACAGAAATTCTAACCTGAATAAAGAAAACCGTTGCTAATTTGTATTTGCGCGTTACCTTATCTATCATTTCCATTTCTGTTGGATACCTGACAATGCATAAGATGCCTGCCAAAATTGCTGGCTGAGAGGAGAGAGTATTCATGCCAGTGTTGAAACACTTTGCAGATTTCAGAGGTAATTTTAGGTCACTAGTTCCACGCCAAATATCTCACGATTTTAGAAAGACTGTGTAATGTATTGGGATGGGAGGCATGGGGGAAGGGAGTTCCCTAAACTGTGTGACTCTATCAGAGCTCCTCTAATAGTCGTTACTTCAAAGTTAAATTTCTTTCTGTTACTCCAGAAGGCTGGAATGAAAATGTGCCTGCTAATGACAACTCATTTAGCAGAATGACAGTTGTTTGATGCTTACAGAGATTGAAGCAAGCATCATCTGATGCATGCCATACCCTCTTCTATCAGCCTCACTACAGAAGATCTTGACTATAATGAACATTAGAATAAAATGTGGGCTATTAATGAAGAACATTCTTACACTCTCAAATAATAGCCTAAAAAAAGTGTGAGAGAGCAGAAGGAAACTCTGGTAAATAGTATGATGCTTTACTCTGTCTGCTAGGAGAATTGACTGCAACAATATTTAAATCTATGGGGTATCTACACAGTAGTAAGCTACATCAACATAAATTCTTATTTACATTCATTTAAGGATTCGTAGGACCAGTTGTCATGGGGAATATGGCTCTTCTAGGCTGCCCATCTGTGCAAGCACACTCTTACACACAATGGCCTTTGTATGATTTGGAATTTAGATAACAGTGAGTCTGGATTCTGAATAGCTTTATATAAACTTTAATAAAAATGCAAAAATTGATTGTATAATTTCATTTTAGCTACCACATTTTATTTTCTTTGATGAGATTTTGGAGACTGATTTGATTTGCTATTTTTTAAACATATCACAACAGGACTGGAGACGAAAGGAGAACAATTACTGACATTTCTATTGCTCAGCTTGTTACAGTGATCTGATCTGTAAACAGACCCCTGTTTTGTTTAGCTGCTGGAGAGATAACTATCACAAGCCTTTCACATAATATTAAAAGAAATATTTTCTCTCAAATTTTATATTACAAGGAAGAGAAATTTGTTTAGGATTTTATATTTTGAAGAAAAAAAGTATTGCTTCTTTTTTTAATACCTGACTCCTTTCTGTAGCCATGCACAGTTGGCTACATGAACATAAACAAACGAGAAACCACATACTGAGAGATGCTGCATTAAGAAAGGAAAATAAATTCAATACACAGTCAGGAAATATCATTCTCTGTCATTCTCTGAAAGAAAGGATAACATGTTTTCCTGTGCCAGAGTTCCCTGGAATAAAAAGGCTCAGGCTACTTCTTTGGGCTGTTTATTACATCTCTTGGTCTGAGCCCTCATTCATAAACCTGAGAAAGTTGTGTGTTTTTCTGCCTTACACTGTCTCATTCTTGTTTACTCTAGGACAAGATATTTTTAGAAAATGTTTAAAACCAGTGATTTGATATGACCCCTTACTAACAATATAACAGCCTCCTTTTGGGAACCACCCCCAAAATCTTGCTGCTTTTTACATCTTTGTGGGAGAGTTTTTTTCTGTACTTCTTATTTTGGGGGCAAATTTATTCCTTGATTAAGAATGAAAACCTTGAGATATCAAAGCTGAAAAAGTGTGGCTAGAGTATTCCTTAAAAAAAGAGAATGCTCCCTTGTTCTGCTTGCAGGAAGTGATCTGATTCCTTCTTCAATGAAATGCTATCTGTTATTTTTATAAAACTTCTTTTAAAAAATGTTTTAAATTTGCAAATGTCTATTCCTAAATATAGGTTTCTCTTCATTCTGTTGTTTGCTTTGCTATGCAGAAGGTTTTTGGTTTGCTGTAATCCCATTAGTCTATTTTTGTTCCTGTTGCCCATGTTGTGGGGGACATAGCCAAGAATTCACTGCCCAAACATATGTCATAGGGCTCTTTCCCTATGTTTTCTTCTAGCACTTTTTTGGTTTCAGGTCTTATGCTTAAGTTATTTAGAGTTGATTCTTTTATAAGGCGTGAGCTGAGGGTCCACGTTCATTCTTCTGCATGTGGATATTCAGTTTTACTGCACCATTTATTGAATATGCCTTAATGTATATTCTTGGCACCTTTGTCAAAATTGATTGACCATAATTGTGAAGGTTTATTTCTGGTCTTTCCATCTTATTTCATTGTTCCATGTCTCTGTTTTAATGTCACTGCCATGATTTTTAATATATTTGGAGACCCAGTAGTCTGATACCTCCAACTTTGTTCTTTTTGCTCAGGATGGCTTTGGCTATTTGGGGGCCTTTTGGTACCCTGTGAATTTCAGGATGTTTTTCTATTTCTGTGAAGAATGACTTTAAAATTGTGATAAAGATTGCACTGAATCTGTAAATTGCTTGGGGTTAGTATGAACATTTTAACAATATTAAGTCTTCCAATCCATGGACATGAGATATCTTTCTATTTATTTGTATCACTTTCTATTTGTAAAGTTTTCAGTATACAGATTTTTTATACTTACTACTAAGTATTTTATTTTATTTTGTAGTATTTTATTTTTTAATGCTATTTTATTTTATTTTGCAGTATTTTATTTTTAATGAGATTATTTGCTTAATTTCTTTTTCAGATAGCTTTTAGTGTACAGAAAATTTACTGATTTTGTAGGTTGAGTTAGCAATTTTACTGAATTTCTTTGTTCTATCAATCTTTTGGTAGAGTCTAGGATTTTTTTAAAAATATAAGATCATGTTGTCAGCAGAGACAATGTTACTTCTTCCTTTCCTATTTGTATGTCCTTTATTTCTTTTTCTTATTTAATTGATCTGTCTAGGGCTTATAGTTCTATACTGAACAGAAATTGTAAGAATGGACATTTTTGTCTTGTTCCTTATCTTAAAGAAAAAATCTTCAATTTTTCACCATTGAGTATAATATTAACTGTGGGTTTGTCATTTATGGCCTTTGTTGTGTGGAGGAACATTTCTTCTATCCTTATTTTCTTGAGAGTTTTTATCATGAAAAGATGTTTAACTTCATCAATTGCTTTTTTCTGCATCTATTGAGATGATCATATATAGTTTTTGTCCTTCATTCTGATAATATAGTGAATCACATTTATTGATTTGCATATGTTGAACTATCTCTGCATTCCAGGGATCCATTCCACTTGATCATGTTGAATGATCCTTTTTGTGTACTGTTGACTAAGGTTTGCAAGCGTTTTGTTGAGAACTTTTACATCTATATTTGTTGTTCAAGGATATTGCCTGTAGTTTTCCTTTACTGTGATTTTTTCCCTGGTTTTTATATTAAGGTAATGGCCTTGTAAAATGAGTTCAGATGTATTTCTTCCTTCCTCTTCTTCTTTTTTTTTTTTTTTGTGAAAGAATTTGAGAAAGATTGGCATTAGTTCTCTTTTAGCTGCTTGGTATAATTCAGCCATGAAACAGCTGACCCTGGGCTTTTCTTTAATAGCAGACTTATATTACAGATTCAATTTTTGGACTGGTTATTTGTCTGCTCAAATTTCTGATTTCTTTCTGATTCAGTGTTGGCAGATTATATGTTTCTAGAAATCTATTCATTTCTTCTAGGTTGTCCAATTTTTTTTAACATACAGTTGTTCATAGTAGTTGTTTATGATTCTTTATATTTCTGTGTTATCAGTTGTAATGTCTTTTTTTCATTCTGATTTTGTTTGAATCTTCACTCTTTTTTCCTTAGTTAGTCTAGATAAAGGTTTGCCAATTTTGTTTAGCTTTTCAAAAACTAACTTATTTTCATTAATCTTTTCTGTTGCTTTCCTAGTCTCTATTTCATTTATTTCTGTTCTTATCATTGTTATTTTTTTTCATCTGACTTCCTTGGGTTTGATATGTTATTCTTTTTCTAGTTCCTTAAGGTGCAAAATCAGGTTGCTGTGAGGTCTTTTTTTCTTTTTGGATATAGACTTTTATTCCTATAAGCTTTTCTCTTAGGACTGCTTTTGGTTTATATGTTTTAGTATGCTGTATGTTCATTTTTTAAATGTCAAGATATTTTTAAATTTTCCTTTTACTTTCTTATTAGACCCAGTAGTTGTTCTGGAGTATATTGTTTAATTTCCACATATTTGTTAATTTTCCATGATTCTTTCTGTTATTGAAACAATTGTTTCATACCATTGTAGTTAGAAAAAAATATTTGATGTGGTTTTAAACTTCTTAAATATAAATATAATCTATCCTCCAAAATGTCTCCTGTGCACTTGAGAATAATGTGTATTCTATTGCTGTTAGGTGGAATGTTCTGTATATATCTAAGTCTATTTGGTCTAAAATGTAGTTCAAGTTCGACGTTTCTTTATTGATTTTCTGTCTGGATGATCTCTCTGCTGCTGAAAGTGAAGTATTGAAATCCCCTACTATTATTATGTTGCAGTCTATGTCTCCCTTAGGATCTCTTAATGCTGAGTTGATATATATAGGTACTTTGATGTTGGGTGCATATGTATTTCCAATTCTTATGTTCTCTTGATGAATTGCCTTTTATTACTACATAATGACTTTCTTTGTCTTTTTTCAGAGTTTTTGACCTAAAGTCTATTTTGTATGAAATAAGTATAGTTACTGCTGCCCTCTTATGGTCTACATTTGCATGGAATATCTTTTCTCATCCCTTCACTTTCTGTCTATGAGTATCACCATAAAGTGAGCCTCTTGCAGGTAGCATATATTAAGGTATTGGGTTTGTTTGTTCCATTGCTTGTTTGTTTAATCCATTCAACTACTCTGTTGATTAAAGAATTTAATCCATTTACAAGTAATTAAGTAATTATTGATAGGTAAAGACTTAATGCCAATTTGTTAATTGTTTTCTGGTTCTTTTTATAGCACTTTTGAGGAAAGCATGGAGTCTCTATCACATCTTTTTGAGCTCCAATTACATAGGCATATGATGAAGTTAGATATGCAAAAATGAATCTGCCAGTCACTTGTTGCCACATGGTCTTTTCACTTATTTTTTGCTTGTAAGATTCCTCCTACCTTTTTCTAGTCATTGCCCACTGAGCATTTAAATTTTAACTTGTGTCACTTTGTTTCAGGGATATCTTCACCAAGCTCCAATCCAGTTTTTTTGTTGTTGTTGCTGCTACACTCTTATAGAATCATAATTTTCTGTTCTAAGGGACACTTACCTCATTTATATCTATGTGTTTATTTGTGTTATTATTTGACTCTAAGCTCCATGAGATTAGGGATTGTTTATTTTCATCTACTATTATCTATTATGATAGCATGATTCCTGGCAATTAAGTACATAATACAATGTTGAATGAATGTATAAATGGATTGGCAAAAGACTTTGTAAACAAAAAAATCCCAGAAAACTCACAGTCACTAATTTCAGGTAGATTCACAAAAAATAAAACAAATTTACTTTTAATATGTTAACATTAGAAGCACTGATTTTGCCAACAGAAGAAGATGCTTTGATGCTTTATTATATATTTAAAAGGAAAATGTAAGGACACCACTTCTTCAATCAACTATAATAAGGCCATTTTTTGGTTGTTAGACTTTTTTTATTTTTACTCAATTATATTCATTCATTCTTCTTACTCATTATATATAAGTATTTAACTAGGTTTTAAATTTACACTGAATGATGAGCACTGGCATGGAGAAGTTTGCATAATGGAAAGTGTTCTGACACACAACCAGCTGTTCCAGGATTCAATTTTACTTAATTATTGTCAACACACACATCAAGTGAATGAGATGAAGGTGGGAGAGTTGCCTGGTGAGGAAATGTGGGACTATGTCCTGGGGCATATAAGATGACTCAGCTTTCAAAGAAGCTATTGCTACAGTGAGTAACAAACGTGATTCTCAGTGTTAGAATCCTTCTTAAAGAAGAGGTCATTTGCTTCTTCTTGGATACATCATTTTCTGACACATACCTTATGCTCCCACTATACTGAATTTCTGACCTTACCCTGAGTAGTCCCTGTCATACTTATTCCTGTGCCTTTGCACATATCCATCTTCCATCCTACCTTTCCTTCCCTTCCTGGCTAAAACAAGATGCAAATTGGGTCCTTGAAGAGTCAACTCTTCATTAATGCTACATGACAAGTTTTTTTTACACTCCTTTTTGGTAGGTACTTTTCTTTTTATCCCTTAATTCCATCTATGTCATAATTCATATTGGATAATTCTCTTGACATTTTTTTTTCTTAGAAAGCATTGTTTTTGTTCTAACCATTCTTATAGGTCCTTGTTTTTTATGTCTTAATGTCCTTTTCCTTTTGAAGTTAACCTTTTTTTTTTTTTAATGATCTTGGTACTGAACCCAACTGTCTTTCTCTCTAAAGAATGTTATGCTCATATTTATCTTCCTCTCTTTGGAACCAACAATTTTCACTTTACTTTTTCTTGCTCTAAATGACTATTTATTAAAAAGTCTTTTCCACCTAAATATAAACTAAAATTTTTCACTAACTCTGCTGTACTTTGTAGTCATTGATCTACCTCATTCTGACCACCTGTTCCCCTTGCTTTGCCTCTATTATTGAATTTGACTTAATCTTTATGTCATTATGATGCCATTCTAATTAGATTTAAATCTTCTCATTAGTCCTCTTATTCATTGACATCTCAGTGATATTCTGATACTGTTGACAACTTCAGCCCTTTCCCAAACTCCCTCTTCCTCTCACTGAGTGTAGAATAATTTTGATTTTGCTTGTGTTTCTTCTTCCCTCCATCACCAGTTAGTCTTTTTCCTCCAATCTCTTAACCATAGGAAGTCCCCAGACTTTATGTCTTGAGTCTCCATTCTCAGACTTTACTTTGT
The DNA here is from genome assembly GCF_000164805.1 of Carlito syrichta. NCBI lineage: Eukaryota > Metazoa > Chordata > Mammalia > Primates > Tarsiidae > Carlito > Carlito syrichta. Next base: position 571,777 of record NW_007247177.1, on the reverse strand, counting down.
AGAGGTTGCTATAAGACTATACCTTATCTTTCTCTAACTTCTAACTTCTAAAAAAATCTTCCTTTTTTGCATTAAGTAACTTTATTATACAATTGGATCCTTCCATTATAAATAAACATTGTCTGAAATACTATTAGGTAATTTATTTGCTGAATAAAAATAATATTCTCAATGATCATACTCCACTGCCACTTACAACTTGCAATATCTTTATTGCCTTTTTAAATTTACTGTATATAAGGAAGTGAATAATGTTTGTAACACATCACAGAAAAATAAGCACAAACACAGCTAGCATGCAGGTCATTAGGTAAACATGTAGAGAGATAAAATGATAATGCATAACTGAGTAGGTGTTTGTTGGTGATGGAGACAGTCTTCCTGGCACTTAGCTTTGCTCCTTTTTGTGAAGGATTATGGGGAAAGGGCTTGTAAAAGAAGACTTGATACTGTCTTATTCTCTCATGGTACTATGATTTAATACTTCCTTATATGGTTTCCTATTGTTTTATCAATTTCATTCTTTCTATTCCCACCAAATGAATAGAAATAATAATGCCTACCATTCTGGCTAATATATCTAGATTTACAGTAAGAGAGAAAAATAAAACCTGAAACAAAATAACTATAACCCTGTTGACTAAATTTTATTATAGATAATTTTATATACTAATTACTATTAATATTAAAATTTCATTAGTATTATTAGTATCTAAATTTTAGACTAAATTTTAGTCTAACTTTTTAGTCTAAATTTTATTATAGACAATGTGAAAACAGAAATTCAAGACAACTAAAGTAATAAGTAAGGATATTTTCCCTCAGCATAAGATTATGGGAAACTTGTTAGTTTTATTCAACTGCCTTTTAAGATTGAGGCCTTTGGGAAAAATTCAAATTACTCAACAATATATTTTTTATGAACCACAGATAATCTCCTTCAGTCTAAATAATCTCCAGTTTAAATTTTTTAACAAGTGATTTCAAAATTTAATAATTATATAATTATTCTAAAAGTTCAGTAATACTGGAAAAAAGTTCATAATACCACTAATCCAACCCATCTGTTAACAATGTTTTAGATTTTCATTCAATTTTTTTTTACATTTATGTGCTTTGCATGTCTGTAATCATAGTGTACATGTTGTTTTTTCCTCTAAAATTTAAAAAACAACATTGTATCATAAATATTTCCCCTACATATGCAGGATAGCTTTCATGCTTCTCTGCTGTTTTTTAATAATAAGATCTAAGGTGTGACAAGACAAGAGTCTAAGGACTCACAGCCAAAAGCTCTCTTTCCACTGGTAATAGGCCAGCTGCCCATTAACTCTCCCCAGCTTCTAGTTCACTGTCACACACAGTGGTGTTATATTTGTTCGAAAATTGTTAATCTACAGGGAATAATTAAGACTCATTGCCTTGAGATACACAAATAGAGAAATTTTCTTTAATGTAATGCAGACAGAAAAAACAGTGTAATGTTTCTATCTGTGAAATGAATTCTCAATTTAAACATTTTCATGCTGAGAGGAAAACATCCAGCCATTTCAGTGTTTAGAGATGCAAGAAATTTGATCTTTTTCCCTTGACATTCTTGTCATATTCAGCCATCATCCTGGCCTGTCAACACCTGTTCCATTACTTATAAATCCTGTCTGATTGCGTTCATCAGTTATTGCATCAGAAGCTCTGCCTCTCAGTTGGTTCAAATGAATTTAAAACAAGAAAAAAATAGATCTGGGCTAATTAAACACTTGACTCCCTTCTACTTTCCCCTTATATTATATTGAAAAAATGAAACAAACAAACAAAAAAATCCTTTTCTTTGCCCTATTTATTTGCTTCCCTCCTCAATGTCTTGAACTTTCTGTGTGTTTCAAATTCTATTTTGGTTCTTATTTGGGAATTATTTTTAGAGAACCTAGTTTTAACTACTCATTGTTATTTCCCATTTTATGTTAAAAATTTTCTTACTCATTTTCAGTGACTATATTTATATTTAGTTTCTAATTGAACCTGAAGATACATTAACCTGCGTTCATCCATTCATCCATCCATTTTTCTAGCCATTGTTCCATTTTCCATGTATTTATTCAGTAATTTTGGCCTACCTTTATGGCAGGCAAAAACCAGTTAGATTATTTTTATTGTGCTGATTCATTAGTTCAGTCTAAAGAAAGAGACAATTTAGTCAAATATCAGTTTGTAATCAGCCAATTTTTTCACAGCATTCATGTGTGAAATCAGAATCTGTTCATTTCCTTGAAATGGAGTTATGCAACATATCTTGTTGATAATATTTTTTAAATTTTCAAAAATTATATTTTATTCTTAATATCTTCATTTTAAGAACTCACAAGTTTTGTTTTATAAACTGTGTATTAAGATTAAACCGATATTTTTTCTATTCAGAAAACAAAGTGTTTCTTTTTTACAAGTTATTTGTAGTAACATTTTATTGTACTTAATGATGTTGATCATTAGTATATGATTGCTTATTTGATTGTCTTTTGCTATGCAATCACACTAAAACTTATTTTCTTATTATTTTCTATTTTTTCTGGCCTTGATTTCATTAATATTTTTTCTGGCCTCTATATATAAAGGCAAACCACTATTTCATTTTTTTAGCTTGTTCAATTCTTTCTGCAAAATGCTTTCTTTCTTCAAGATTACTCTCTAGATAGTCTTTAAATACAGACTTGAACAGTTATTTTGATCTAATAATGAGTGATTAATATGCCTTATTATTTACTGCTAGTTTATTGTATTTGAAATTAGACTCTACTGGACTGAGGCCAAGTAAATATTGTTAATGATATTATAATTTTCTTTTCTCTGGATCACTGTTTGTGGCAGATCTCCTGATGATGTTTTTCTGTTGTATTTTGCAGGGGAAAATGTTTTTCTTCATGAGAACATTTGAATCTAGTACCAACTATACTTTGCCACTCTAACAAGAGACATTTCCCCTTTGCCTAGTAAACATTTGTTGAAGATGCTGCCATGAATAATTATCTCTTCCTATAGTAACCATTCAAACTCTTTCTACATTATTCGTGTATATCTAATAAGCTGAGAATAAAATCTCATTTTTAATAATGTATTTGGATTTCTTCATAGTAATGAGTAATTCTTGCTAAGGAAGATTTACTGGGACAAGAAAGCATGATCCTTTTGTTGAAAAACATTTTATCGTGTTTGTATTTAATGTCTGAGGCATTCCATTTTTCAGAACCCTTTCTCATCTTATTTCCTCAAAATGCATTTACAATGTAACTTACTTATGCTTAGTAATGGCAAAACTATCTTTGTTTTAGTTATAGTAATTTTGGCATTTTTTGAATTGGTCTCCACTTTTGGGTCAGTAGCAAAATAGTTTAGCACAGATTGGCATGAAACCACTGACAAGAAAACACTTAGACCATAAGTCAGAAATCATTAATAACAACCAATTTCCTTCTATTATACTAAACTACACTTCCAGAGTTTATGAAAACATCTATTTCCCCCACTTTCTTGCTAGTCCAGACTTTCTAGCTGTTTTTGTTGCAGTAGCCTAGAGTTAGGGTTCTGTCCATATTTTCTCCCTTGGTCTTCCTGTATCTCTACCACAAAGAAATTATTTACATACCTTCTTGCTTCAAAAATTTCAATTGTGTGAGTAAAATATAAATTTTCTGTTCACTCTTTCTTGAAGATTACTGTTCTCAACAGTTTAGATAGTGCAAGTTTTATAAATATATCTTAAAATATGTTTTCTTGGGAAGTATGTTTGTGAATTTTTTTGCATACACATTAAATATATGTGTTGTTCTGTTTTATTTTTTATTCAGTTAAAAGTGTTGTAATAACATAAATCTATTTTTAACAGTTGCTTGTATGTTATTTTATAATGTTTCCTTTTAGTGGAAGTTTAGTTTGCTTCTTTTTTTTTCTGGATTACAATATTTGAGTATCCAGAATTGGTAAAGCTAGGTATAGAAATATAAATGTGTCTGACTATTAGATATTGTGAAATTGGTTAACACTTGCTTATTAATATTGTTGGTCACTTTTCCTATATCCTTAGTTATTTTTAGCATGCTCTATTTACCAATTTCTAAACAGAATCTAAAAATCTAAAACATTTTTCACTTTGTTGATTTGTCAATTTCTCTTTAATCTTATTACAATTTTATGATCTTCTGTATTCATTAATATTTTTCTTAATTCTATTTCGTCTAGTAAAGTACTATTGTACCAGCATTTTGTTTTATTTTGCTTTGTCTTCACTTGGAGTACTTTATTGTATTAGTCAGTGTTCTACGGAGAAACAGAACCAATGGAAGAGATATACACACACTCACACATTTACATATACACATTTACACACACATATACATATATAGGCACATATATATGCACACACATATATATGACAAAATTTTTTATAAGAATTGGCTTGTGATTATGGAGGCCAAGGAGTCCCACCATATGCTATCTACAAGCTGGAGAATGGAGAACTGGGAAAGTCCATGGTATAATTCAGTCTGAGTCCCAAGGTCAGAGAAAAGTGGAGCTGATGGTGTAAGTCCTGAATGCCAGAAAGACGGGAGCACTGATATGCAAGGGCAGGAGAAAATGAATGTGCTAGGTCAAGAAAGAGAAAATGGGCCCTTGTTCTGCTTTTTTGCTTCTATTTGGGCCCTCAGCAGATTAGATGATGCCCATCCACATTGGCAAGGATGGATCTTCGTTACTCAGTCTCCTGGCTCACATGCAAATCTCTCCCAGAAATACTCTCACAGACACACTCAGAAGTAATGTATTACCAGGTAGTGGGCATCCTTTAGCCTAGTCAAAGTGGCACATACATTTCCCATTACTCCTTTCTTCCTTATGAATCTCATGTATGTAGAACTGAAATAAAATTAATTTGTGTTTCTAGTGTACTGTCATCATTGGTAGTTCTATTCATTTACATCATTTTATTTATTTAATTTTTAGTAATTATGAACAATTGCTTATGTATTTGCAGGTGTTACTATCTTTAATGTGTTCAGTTAGAGTGTATGTTTTTAGGGTAAATTAATTATTCATTATATAATCATCTTTTTGATACTTTTGAACATTTTTGATTGACTTATTGTATCTGACTAGTTCATTATTGATTTTTATTTATCTATTTTAAATACATATGTATTTTATTTATTTTAAATACATATGTATTTTACTACATACATATGCAGTAAATATATATATGTATATATATGTGTATATATGTATATATATCTATATACATATATTATATATATGTATATAGTATATATGTATAATATACAAACATATATGTTATACATATATACTATATATACAAATATAGTAAAATACTATATGTATTTTATTTATTTTAAATATATATGTATTTTACTACATATATATGTAGTAAATATATATGTGTATATATATACATATATTATATATATACTATATATATCGTATACATATATACTATACATATATACTATATATACATATATACATATATACTATATATACAAATATAGTAAAATACTATATGTATTTTATTTATTTTAAATACATATGTATTTAAATAGATACATATGTATTTATTTATTTTAAATACATATGTATTTTATTTATGTATTTATTTTAAAGATGTGGAGTATAATTCAGGGTTAGGTAGATAAGTGGTCATTGTACAGATGAAGTTTGGTCCTCCCTTTCATGTAGTTTTAGGATAAATGTTCAGTTTCCACTGAAGAGTGAGAACATGTTTAAGTCAGTTATCTGTCTCTGTGAGAGATCACTGAGTATGATGGACTTTTAAATCCATCCAAGTTTCTGCAAAGTCCCTAGTTTTGCCCTTTTTTATAACTGCATAATATTCCATCATGTATAAACACCACTTTTTTTATCCAGTCCACTTTCAATAGGCAGGATGGTTGTTTCCATGTTTTTGTTATTGTGAATAGTGCTTCAATAAACATGCATAAGACAGGTATCCTTTTTATAGAATGATTTGAATTCTTCCGGGCATATTCCCAGAAGGGGGATTGCTGGTTCATATGGAAGGTTGATTTTTAGCTCTTTAAGAAATCACCACACTGCTACCACAGAGGTTGTACCAGTTTACACTCCCACAAAGGGAGTAGAAGGGCTCCCTTTACTCTGCATCTTTTCTAGCATTTGTTTTTTTTGAGTTATTAATGATGGCTATCCTGATTGAGTTAGGTGGTATGCCAGCGTGGTTTCGATTTGCATTTTTTTGATGATTAGTGAGGCTGAGCATTTTTTCGTGTATCTGTTGGCTGCTCTTATGGCTTCTTTTGAGAAATAAGTATTCATTTATTCATATCTTTTGCCAACTCCTAGCCAAAGACAACAGACAAAAGAAAGAAATCCGTGGTATCCAATACGGAAACATAAATGACCATGGATAGCCAAAACAATTCTTAGCAAAAGAAATGAAACAGACTGGCATTGATACAAGAACAGGCATATAGACCAATAGAGCAGGATAGAATTTCCGGAAACAAAAACTCAATTTGTCAACCAACTCATCTTTCACAAAGCCTCCAACAACAACCACTGGGAAGAGAAGAACCTATTCAGTAAATAGTGCTGGGAAAACTGGCTGACCAAATGCAGAAGATTGAAACAGGACCCCTACCTATCACCATACACAAAAATTAACTCTAAATGAATCAAAGACCTAAATGTAAAATCTCAAACTACAAGAATCTTAGAAAACACAGAAGACACCCTTACAGAAATTGGACTAGGCAACCAAATCCTGATCAAACCCCTCAAAAGCCCATGCCATAAGAGATAAGATAGATCTAATCAAATTGAAAAGCTTCTGCAAAGAAAAAGAAATCATTAAGAGTGTGGGGAGACAGCTCTCAGAATGGGAAAAAATACATGCCAACTGCATATCTGACAAAGGCCTAACATCCAGGATCTACAAGAAACTCAATTGCTATTGATTTTTACCTAAGAGTGTGACTGTTGGAGAGCTAACTTCAAGAATAGAAATGCCAGTTTTGTCATTTTATTATTTGCTTATGCTCTCTTTATTTTTCAGTCCTTTGCTTATTTGCAGAAATATTTGAAAATCATTTGAGTCTGGGTGTGGTGGTTCATACCTGTAATTCCAGCACTTTTGGAGACTGAGGTGGGAGGGTTGCTTGAGTTCAGAACCAGCCTGGACAACATAGTGAGACACTTCTCTACAAAAAATAAATAAATAATTAGTCAGGCCTAGTGGGACACCTGTACTCCTAGCGCCTGTGGAGACTAAGGCAGGAGGATTGCTTGAGACCAGAAGTTAGAGACTGCAGTGAGCTATGATCATGCCACTGCCCTCTAGTCTAGGCAACAGAGAAAGACTTTGTCTTAAAAAAATGTACATTATTTAACCACTTTTGTGGGGATTCGCCTAGCTAAAGTGCATAATATAGTTGGTAATTGACTTGACATCATAAATCAAAATATAAAGAACAAAAAGCAAGGGCATCACTGTGAACTTTTTTGGGTTAGGGAAATCTCATTTTACCTATTATGTATGATAAACAATAATTTGACACACAAAAATGCTGGTGTTAGTGTCCATTTGCATATTAATTATTAGTAAAGCTTAATTTTAGAATTTGTTTTAAGTGCAAATTACATTTAAAATAAAGTATAATATTTTACTTTTCCTGTCACGATGAATCAACTAATGTAGTGATTCTCAAAGTATTGTGTATGGACCTCCGGAACCCACAAGACCCTTTCTAGAGGTCTTTGAAAATCAAAATTATTTTAATAATAAAACTAATAAGTTATTTATTTTTATTCTGTGTTGACATTTGCACTTTTGATGCACATGTCATGGTAGGTCAAATTGCTGAAGCTTTGGCATAAATCATAGTAATGGAAACTGTATTAGTGGACATGGATCCTTTACTACCACGCACATACAGAAAAATAAGCCAATTTTACTTATGTCTTAGAAGAAACATGAAAAATTGTTGATTTCATTAAATCTCAATCTGTGCGTACATGTCTTTTTAATATTGTGTGGCTAAGTAGAAAGTATGCATAAAGTATTTCTGCTACATCGTGAATATGATGGCTATCTGTGCCATTGTTGAGAGCTGAACTAGGCCCTTTTTTCATGATTTTTTTTTTCTTGAAAGAAACCATGGTTACTCAGATTTGGAAATGTGGCAGACATTTTCTCAAAAAAAAGTGAAGTGAGCCTGTTACTTCAAGCAAAACCGCTGACAGTATTTGTGGCCAATGATACAATTTGAGTTTTCAAGTTAAAATCGAAGTTTGAAAATGTGTACCCACCACCATAAACTTGACAGCTTCTCAGTTCTTAAAGACAGAGCCAGAAACATAATTTGCAAGACTCAGTGTAAAATGAAAATGTGGGGTTCCTTGTTCAAAAAGCAAGAGGAAGTGCCATTAAAGGTACCAAAATATAAAGCTTTTTTTTTAACTCCTATAGTCTATCTCTTGACTGCCATGGTATTTTTTATTTCCTACATAATGTTTTTCTAAGTAAAGAAAATTAAAATTGTATATCATTAGCATGCGTTTTAATGTTTATCTTTATATTGTACAATACCTGCTTATATGCAAATATAAGAACATTTGATTCAAGTACAAAATCATTTGATTCATATACAAAATTGTACCATTTGTATTTCATAGTTCATAGATGCATGTATTTGTTTTATTCTTACCAGAAAAGTGGAAACGGTGCACAACCCTCATCAATTGCTTTTATTTCATTTATTGACACCTGCATATTCTAGCAACACTATCTTTAGCTTACTTATGAGTAAGGAAGGACCAAAAGGAAAATAAACTGTAAGGTGTCCTGTTTTTCCCTTTTCTTACTCGCATCATTTTCAGTGAAAATTGTAGGCTATTTAGTAAACAAACACCATTAAGAAAGAATATGATAGAATTTCCCTGGTGGTTCATCTTTCTTAGAATACACTGTCTTTCTACATTAGAAGCATGGTCTGATTTGATTAAAAAGTATGATTTTTCAGAGCTATTAGCATCCTCATCTAGTCACAGCCTTAACAAGCTTACCACTATGTTTCGAATGTTTGTGCTCTTTAAAATTCATGTTGGAATTTAATTGACACTGTAGTAGTATTAAGAGGGACCTTCAGGGGCGTTTAGGTCACAAGGGCTCTGCCCGCATAAATGGCTATGTCTTTATCGCAGAACGAGTTCCTTATTGTTTTGCCCCCTCTTGCTCTCTTGTGCTTGTTCACCATAAGGTGACTCAGCAAGAAGTGTTGTTATAATATTATATAATGTTATAATATTATATAATGAGCCGGGCTCCGTGGCTCAGCCTGTAACCTGCGCCTTTGGGAGGCTGAGGTGAGTGAATTGCCTGAGCCCGCGGGTTCGAGACCCGCCTGGGCAGCGGGACCTCATCTCTACATAAATCAAAAAATCAGCAGGCGTGTAGCGCATGCCTGTAATTCCGGCTACTTG